>NC_068996.1:56977900-56983810 GCF_001194135.2 Octopus bimaculoides
ACACACACACACACACACACACACACACACACACACACACACACACACACACACACACACACACACAGGTGCAGAAGTGGCTATGTGGCAAGAGGCTTGCTTCCCAACCACATGGTTTTGGGTTCTGTCCCATTGCATGGCACCTTTATGCATATGACTTCTACTATAGCCTCAGGCTGACCAAAGCCTTGTGAGTGGATTTGGTAGTCGGAAACTGAAAGAAGCTCATCGTGTATATATAGTGAGAATTTACAAAACAACAAAACACAAAGACAGGTGTGTAAACAACAAACAGATGTATTAGTTTAACACTCGGGAAGTGAGAAAGTCTTTTATGTTTTGAGCCTACACTCTTCAACAGAACGGAACACAGAAATAAGCAGAGAAAGGAAATAGAAAAACGTTTAGTTGTTAGCGATCTATCATGGCGAATGCCGCATAGAGGTGTCACACAGGAGAGATATATATATACATCCATATATATAGATAGATAGATGTATTTTTGTGATTGTGTTTGTCCCCCCACCATCGCTTGACAACCAATGTTGCTGTGTTTACATCCGCGTAACTTAGCAGTTTGCCAAAAGATGCCAATAGAATAAGTACTAGGCTTACAAAGAATAAGTCCTGGGGTCGATTTCTTCAACTAAAGCATTGCTCCAGCATGGCCCCATTCAAATGACTGAAACAAATAAAAGAATAAATGAATATATATCCCACCCATGCCAGCATGGAAGGCAGATGTCAAATGACAATGATTATGATGATTGATCATCATCATCATCATCATCGTTTAACGTCTGCTTTCCATGCTAGCATGGGTTGGACGATTTCAATTTAGTTTGATTTCGATTTCACTTGCCTCAACAGGTCTTCGCAAGCGAAGTTTAGTGTCCAATGAAGGAAAGGTACGCATAAGTTGGCTGGCTACACCCCTGGCAGAGGCCTTGCATTTAGGTCTCACTTGGCTTGCCGGGTCTTCTCAAACACAGCATATTTCCAAAGGTCTCGGTCAGGAGTCATCGCCTCAGTGAGGCCCAATGTTTGAAGGTCGTGCCTCACCACCTCATCCTAGGTCTTCCTGGGCCTACCTCTTCAACAGGTTCCTTCAACTGCTAGGGTGTGGCACTTTTTCACACAGCTATCCTCATCCATATTCACCACATGTCCATACTAGCGCAATCGTCTCTCTTGTACACCACAACTGATGCTTCTTATGTTCAGCTTTTCTCTCAAGATACTTACACTCTGACGGGTATGCACACTGACATTACTCATCCATCAGAGCATACTGGCTTCATTCTTTGTGAGCTTACGCATGTCCTCAGCAGTCACGGCCCATGTTTCACTGCCATGTAGCATGGCTGTTCGTACACATGCGTCATACAGTCTGCCTTTTACTCTGAGTGAGAGGTCATTTGAGCGTGACCATTACCAACGTCGCCTTCCTGGCACTTGTGCCAGTGGCACGTGAAAAGACATTCGAGCGAGTTCGTTGCCAGTACCGCTGGACTGGCCGTTGTGCAGGTGGCACGTAAAATACACCATTTCGAGCGTGGCCGTCACCAGTACCGCTTGACTGGCCTTCATGCCAGTGGCACATAAAAGCACCCACTACACTCTCTGAGTGGTTGGCGTTAGGAAGGGCATCCAGCTGTAGAATCTCTGCCAAATCAGATTGGAGCCTGGTGTAGCCATCTGGTTCACCAGTCCTCAGTCAAATCGTCCTACCCATGCTAGCATGGAAAGCAGAATGTTAAACAATGATGATGATGATATATATATATGAATTTAAATAAGAGCCATAACGCGATACGTCGTAAAAACTTGTTTAATGACCTATGTACATTTCAATGCAAGATCCCGGTTCACTCTTGTCTGTGATAAAAAATGGGATCTTGTATCTCTTCAGGGTCAAGTTTCATTAATTCATAGCAGACAACATTAATAGTTGTCCTTAAATTACATGTGTATAAATAGGTTGTAATGACATGAAATATATTGAAACTACATACAATATAGGTTAAGAAAACTGTTATATAGTAAAGTAAGTAGTGTTGTGAAGTTAGGATATTAACCTAGGATGTTAAGTAGCGAATGAGTAAGGGATGCTGTAAATTTCAATAAAAACCGTTGGACTTTTGAAAGTAAATAAAGTAAAGAAAGAAAATAATCTGTTATAACAAATTAAGGCCAATAGACTAGATATAGTTGTCACAGATCATGAAGGAAAAAAATGCTTTCTAATTGATGTATCAATACCAGCAGATGACAACGTTTCCCGAAAAGAAATGGAAAAACTTTCAAAATACAAAGACCTGGAAATAGAGGTAACTCGAATGTGGAATCTAAAAACAGAAACAATTCCTATCATAGTAGGTGCCTTAGGTATAATAAAAAAATATTCAGACAAATACATAACAAAAACACCAGGACTTACAAATATATATAACATACAGAAAATTGCACTACTGGGTACTGCACACATTCTACACAAAACACTTTCAATACAGTAACCATAAGAACACCACAGCAAACCACAGCACATACCCAAGGCACACAGAGCTGCGCTCGGTAGTGAAGTGAAAGCACGTTATAAAAATAAAACTACTGAACAATAATAATAATAATAATAATAATAACAACAACAACAACAACAATAGCAAACAGTCAAGGTGGTGTCAATAATAATTGGTGCGCTGGGAACAGTGAGCCAAAATATAGAGAAATGGCTGAAGGAAATCGGAATAGAATGCCTGGTAGAGCTTCTACAGAAAGTTTGTCTCTTAAGGACAGCAAGAATTATCAGGAGGGTTCTAAGCATTTGAAAGACAGCTGAAAATTTGTGGATACTAAAGGTTACAGGTAGTAACCTTTTATCCACGTAGTACCTACCATGAATAAGACTGAACTTGAGCTGGAAGAGGAAATAATAACAACAACAACAACAACAACAATAATAATAATAATAATAAGACTCCAGGAGCTCCAACAAAACTTGCGATAATAATAATAATAATAATAATAATAATTAAAATAACAACACCTACAATAATAACAACATAATAAAGATTTGTGATTTTGAAGCAGTAAATCATGGATGAAACATGCTTTGGTGCCATTCTAAGAAAGTAATTTGCAAAATTGTATGTCTCAATGATTCATTTTCTTTATTACTTGAATTTGGTGGGAAAATAGGAAAATAGCTGAGAGCAAAAGTACAATGAATTGTGATAAGAAGGTGAAATACAATGAGATTATTTGAAACATTGCCAAAAATTCCAGAAAACTGTAGTCGGGCAACATGGAAAGGTACTGAGGGCACTGGACAATACTAGTCATAAGTCAAGAATTAAGTCACAGTTTGGTTTTTTTTTTTGCTTTTCTTTATGGGGGTGGAAGGGGTTATTTCTAATTCTGAAAAATGCTTTGTTTTTCTTATGCAGATAAGTTTATTTCCAGCTATTTGCTGAATGAATTTCAAACAGTGTTCCTGAGATTTTGTAAAAGAAAGTGACTATTCCAAATTTTTACTGTTATCACATATGGTTCTGAGGGTGACCTCAGTTGGTGTATGGTTATGAATATATATATAAGTATTTATATAATGAAAAACCAAAATAAGCTAAGAGAAATAATTCAAAGTGGCCAGTGACATTAATTTGCACAAGAACAGTGGGTGGTATACAAAATACCATACATACATGCATACATACATACATACATACATACATACATACATACATACGTATGTGTGTACATATGTATGTATATATGCTTCTTAATCACACAAGCATTAAAGGAAAGTGGGTTAAACAAAATAGCTGAGTGACCAGAAGTATTATTTGAATATCATAGACAAATACAAGTATATCAAACACTATACAACAAAAATTCTTCATTTTCAATTTTAAGATTATCGCCTCTTCTCAAATGGAGGTGGTCATAATTACCATTTGATAATTTTAATGCATTCTCTAAAGATGAAGGCAACTTTAATAAATCACGAATTTTTGTTTTGTGTCTCCACTTTCTTGAGACTTCTTGTCATACATGTTTTTAGTGACCTTACTGTGCTGTTTGTTTTGAAAAAAAGTACCCAGTACACTCTTGTAAAGAGGTTAGCATTAGGAAGGGCATCTAGCTGTACAAACGATACCAGCTCAGCACAGCCATCTTGTTTATTGTTATCTGACACAGTCCGAACCATGCCAGTATGAAAAAGGGGACATTAAGTAATGAGGATGATGATGGTGGGGATGTACAGATATATAAATGGATAGACAGACAGGTGTGTGTGTGTGTGTGTGTGTGTGTGTGAAGACAAAAGACTGGACGTATTCGGTGTATTTCTAATTCCATAATATGTGTTTCATGAGAGGAGTTACAAACATACAATTGTAGGAAAAACATGCATAGGATCTCCTATCCATAATTTTTCAAGCAGATTCAAAAATATTAGAAATTAACGCTGGGTGATTAACGCAGTTTATAGTATTAAATATTAATTAGGAATATATTAAGAGATAGAAGGAAAAACGTTGGAGAAGGTGAAAACATAGAAAAAGTAGTAATAATGATAAAGTGGAAGTGTGAGAGACAGAAAGAAAATAAATGCAAACATATAAATATTGGGTCGTCCCATAAATAATGCGGTTTTTTTCAGTTGCATGAACAAAAAGTCAGAGGGGGACAGGATCAGTTTGCTATAAAGGCAGGTAGTAATTTTACCTTGTACTTATTCTTAGTGCAGGTTTTGAAGAGTGCAGTTTGATTTTAACAGTTATTTTTTCAAAGCTATAATGGAAGTGACAAAGGAGCATATTCAGCATATTTTGCTTTATGAATTCTATAAAGGCAACAACGCATTAGAAAGGGTGAGGAATATTAATGCAATATATGAGTATTGAACAATAAGTGTAAGCCAGTATCAATGGTGGTTCTAGAAATTCCAAGTTGGAAACTACAGCCGAGAAGATGAGCCTCATCTTAGAGAATCTGTAGAGCTTGACGAGGACATCCTGCAAACCCTGGTAGAACAAAATCCCATCGTAACTGTTGAGGAACTAACAGAGAAGCTTGGGTTTGGTCACTCACCCATTCATCGACACCTGCGGGCCATTGGAAAAGTCAGCAAATTGGATCAATGGGTTCCTCCCAAACTTTACAAGTCTAATCGTGCACAGAGAGTGAATGTGCATTCTTCTTTGCTGTCAAGTCTCATGAATGAACCTTTTTTGGACTGAATAGTGACTCGTGATAAGAAATGGGTTCTCTATAAAAATGTCAAGTGCTGAATACAGTGGGTAGGGAAAGAAGAAACACTGGCACCCTAGGCTAAAGGTCTTCACCCACATAAGGTGTTGTTATCTGTTTGGTGGGATATGAAAGGTTTAGTTCACTTTGAACTTTTAAACCCAAACCAAATGATAACAAAGGAGATCTACTGTGAGCAGCTTGAGTGGCTTAAGCCAGCGCTAGAAGAAAAAATGACCATCCTTGGTTTCAAGATGAAAAGCACTCTTCCATCAGGATAATGCTTGGAGCAGTTGGAATGGGAAACGATGTCCTACCCACCATATTCGCTGGACATTGCCCCATCTGATTATCATTGATTCTGCAGTTTTTAAAATCATTTGGACTGGAAAAATATGAGTTCTGTAGACCAGGTCAGAACAGTACTGGAAGAATATTTTTTGTCATGGACAAGTGAATTTTGGAAGAGGAGTCTTGCAACTCTACCAGATTGATGAAAGAGCATTGTATAAAATGAAGGAGATTATATTCTAGACAAAAAAAGAACTTTGCTTATCTTAATTTTGAAAAATAAAAGAAATATAGAAAAAACTGCATTATTTATTGGATGACCTAATATATTGTGTATATATATATATATATATATATATATAT
>NC_068996.1:56988574-56991904 GCF_001194135.2 Octopus bimaculoides
CCCTCTCTCTCTCCCTCTCTCTCTCTCTCTCACACACACACACACACCAACATTGTGTAGAAAGGCTTAGAACCTCATGGCTGAAAGAACTGAGTCTATTAATTAATGATGCTAAATATGAAAATAAACAATATCAAAATTGGAGCTGAATGTATGGAGGATAATGGAGCAGCCATCAGTTATGATGCTGCTCCAGTATGGTCAAAACAACTTAAGTAAAGAACTAACAGAATAAAAAGAAACTTTAAAATTATATCACGGTCAGAGCCAATTAATTGGAACCATAAAAGAAAAGTAAAGACAAACTGTAAACAACTCCATTCATCAACCATCTACACACACACACACACACACACGCACACACATAATTTTATATATATATATATATATATATATATATATGTGAGGGGCATGGGTGTGGGTGTATATATATCTTTTATTCATCTGTGGTCATACAATGGCACTGCCTTGAAAATTTTGGTTAAACAAATTAACCCCAGTACTTTATTTTTTATTCTATCAGTGTTTTTTGTCAAACCACAAAGTTAATATTTGGTGTGGGTGTGCATATGCACATACATGTGTCTTTATATTTAAAGATTTGGACATGCACAAACATTCTCACATGATTAAGAAATTAGTAAAACCATGGTGAACATAGTTCCTTGCAAAGACCCAAGGGTTAATGGAACGGTGATAGCAATTATAATTTCCTTATAAGGTACATCCCATGATTTGTATATTTATTTAGCCTGGAATGTCATACAATCTCGTGCAATTTTGTTTATTCTCAACTGAAATGGAAATGAGTACCAACATTCGTGTGGGGATAGTTAAGAGCTTCTTCTTTACTTGAAAAAATTGGTAGCCTTGTTAACTACAAAGAAAGTATATATATATATATGTGTGTGTGTGTGTGTGTGTGTGTGTGTGTGTGTGTGTTAGGCATGGCTGTAAGGATATGAAGTTTATTTTATAACCACATGGCTTTAGATTTCATCTGAAGCTATCTTCTACAGCTTCAGGCTGGCTAATACCTCATGAAGGTTGATGTGAAAATATAAGAAGCCCAGAGTTCAGGAGCTTTCTGTAAAATTAGTGAATGTACTATTCACTGCATTTTATATTTCTAAGGAGAATATATATTCTGTCCAGGCATATAATAAATGTGTACACTTCATTGACAAACTCCAAGAAAAGCAGAACATGTATGTCATACATGTAAGGACTGCTGAAACAATATTTGCCTTGCTTTGATACATACTGTACTTTTAACACAACATGTCTATCAAGAGATTTCTTATTTAGTGTTATTTCAGTTGCATGCATTGAGTTTTGTTACAACCTTGCGCACATTCTGCATTATCAGTGAATATGTATTATTTGCTGTTTAATACATACTGACAAACAAGCACACATTATTGACAGGACTGAAACACATCTGATATTCTTGCGAATCACTGCTGTGATGATTTTGTTTTACTCAGTATATTTTTAACACAACATATCTATCAAGATATTTCCTCAGACAAACTCCACAACACCATGCCTTTCAATGGTGTATATACAGTCAGTATGGCACACAGATAGCCCATTATATATATCATTTGTGTGTGTGTGTGTTTACTCTCTGCATGTATTTGAGTAACAGTAATGTTATGTTTACATCTCCCATAAACAATATTGCTCCCAACCACCACCACCACTCATGTCACTCGGCTGGTAAATTCACTGAATCTGTGTGAAGACCAGTGGGATAATTTACTTGAAAACAGGTGTGGGTTGGTGACAGGAAAAGCATCCGGCCAGCATGGAAAGAAAAATTGATGTTGTGAAGATAATGCTGGCAGTGATGATTAGGAATAGAAAGATGATGAGGACAAGGATGACAACAGGAATGACTATGATGGTGAGGAGGAGAGAGATGAGGATGTGGGAGTGCTCAACTGGTATTTAATTTTTCAAGCCTGAAAGGGTGAAAGGTAAAGTCGAATTTGAATTCAGAATGTTGAGACAGCTAAAACGCTGCTAATGATTTTGCCAGCTTGTTGCCTTAAAAATAATAAGAAAAGGGATAATAAGAAGAGTATTCAGAGTGTGCAAACCTCCACCGAGGCAACACCAATGTCCTTTCAATGATTAGCCAGAGATGATTTTTAAAATGAGAATATCTGAAATAAACTCGACTGCTCTCACAAAAGAGGATACTAAAAATGAACCTCTTCACCAAAAAAAATTAAGTAAACAAAGAATGGAGAAATAATCCAGAATCCTTGTCTGGTACCGGATTGATCCCAAAATCTAATCAGTTTGTGCCAGTCACGAGGCCAAGCATCCCTGAAAGTTTCATCCAAAAGTTTCATCCAGCAGTTCTTGAGATATCTTGTCCATAGACAAACAAACAAACAAACACGACAGAAAACAATGCCTCTGCTTTCACTAAAGCGGAGGTAATAATAATAATAATAATAATAATAATAATAATAACAATCCTTTCTACTAAAGGCACAAGGCGTGAAATTTTGAGGAGAGGGACTAATTGATTACATTGACCCCAGTCTTTCACTGGTACTAAATTTATCAACCCCCAAAATGATAAAAAGCAAAGTCAACTGTGGCAGAATTTGATTTCAGAACGTAAAGATGAGACAAAATGCCGCTAAGCATTTTGCCCGGCATGCTAACATTTCTGCCATCTTCTGGTCTCAATAATGATAATAATTTTGACACAAGGCTAGAAAGTTTGGGAGAGGAGGTAAGTCAATTAGACTGACCCCCAGTGCTCGACTGGTACTTATTTTATTGGCCCTGAAGGGATAAATCACAGAGTCAACCTTGGCAAAATTTGAACTTAAAACATAAAGTTGGACAAAATGCCAGTAATCATTTTACCCAGTGTGCTAACAATTCAGCCAGCTTAATAATAATAATAATAATAATAATAATAATAATAATAAATATCGCAGAGATTGAGTAAACACCTGGAAAATAACAACCTGTTTCCAGAAGAGCAGAAGGGATGCTGCAAGGGCTCATATGGCTGTAAAGATCAATTATTGATCAATAAAGCCATAACTGAAGACAGCCGCAGAAAGAAGAAAGGCCTCAGTATGGCCTGGGTGGACTACCAAAAGGCTTTCGACAGTGTTCCCCACACGTGGATTCTGGAAACACTAGCCATAAACAAGGTGGCACCAATTATCATAAAATACATAGAGCACTCAATGAACAAATGGCAGACAGTGCTACAGCTCCAAACAAAAGAGGGACTTGTGAAAACGAAAGCCATCCCCATTAGAAGAGGAATATTCCAGGGAGACACACTCTCTC
>NC_068996.1:56993805-56996305 GCF_001194135.2 Octopus bimaculoides
ATATATATATATATATATATATATATATATATATATATATATATACATACACACACACACACACGTGTGTGTATTTGCTGCATAAGTTTATGAATATATGTACATGATTTATACATTTATGTACACACACATATATACACATATACATGATATATGTGTGCTTCTGTGTGCGTCTCTGTGTGTGTGTGTGTGTCATAGGGCAAAAATCTAATCGTGAGTAACAGAAAGAAAAAGATGTTTCCTTGATTCAACAGTAGTTCATATATGTGTGTGTGGGTGCGTGCGTGTGTGTGTGTGTGTGTGTGTGTGTATAAATACATATGTATGTATATATACATATGTATATCTTAGCTTACAGTTATATCACGTTTGAATACATAAGAAAAGAGAAAAAATGCATAATTGTGTTGTTTGTGTGTATGTGCTTGGATGTGTGTGTGTGTGTGTGTGTGTGTGTGATTCTTAGGTACTGTTATATATAAAAACAAATATTCATAAATAACTTAATATAATTAAGTAAAGAATCAAGCTTATTTTTACACAGAAAAGGTTTATGGCATCAGTGATTGTACATGTATGTGTGTGTGTGTGTATGTGTACATGTGTGTGTGTGTGTGTGTGTGCGTGAGATGAGACAGACAGACAGAATGACAGAGTAAGAAAGAGAGATGGAGTCATAGAGAGAGTGATCGAGATAGATAGATATGAAAATCATCATCACTGTTACCATTTTACATACTCCAGTCATTGCCAGCATGTCAGTTAGATGGATTATAATGGTATAATGGTCAAAGCTGGATTGTAAGTTAGTACTCTCGAAGATTAGTGCTTATGTCATTTGGTTTAGTTTTCGCTGACTCAAGGCCCTTCTGCAGTTTGATTGACGTATATTTTTCATCATGTATGGCTATTCTGGTTGCATTCCTTTTTGCTTCTTAATCTAAAGTTTCCACAAAAGAATTCTTTAGAACTAAAATAACTATCGTGGTCAAAAGCATTGACCAAAACCCTTAAAGATTACACAAGGGTCTGGCCCTGGTCCATTCATTGAAACAATGCGTATGGTCCAGAACAAAGTGTTGGTCAAGTACAGAGCAGTAACAAGAAAATGAAATGACAAAGGCATAAACAATTACACTGTGTAACTAATTTATTTATGTTATTGTCTTTAGTTAGTAAAGTATTATTTCCTATTTGCTTCTATTTAGAAATCAAAGGAAATCGATATTATTCCCTTCAAACTTTGCTTTTGTCACCTGGACATCAATGTTTTGAAACTGACCTGTTTTCCATTAGATTTCAGGCAGATTCAGCACTAAGTTACTGAAGCAGAAATATTGTTGTAGCAAATATTCTGCTCAGTATAACAGATTTACTTGTCCGTTGCTTGACCATAAACACTTGAACATGTCCCTTAGTGGCTGGCAATATGATGTCAAGCAGGTGTAGTGGGAGAGCATCATAGCTATGTGTTTAGAGGGATTCTTTAGGATTTGAATAAATGTAACAAAAGTAAAATTTGAGGAAAATATTAGTTATCTTTCATACTTTCTATATTTGAGGCTCTGATGAAGCTATAATGTGTTGCTCTGGTACCCAACTATGAGTCCACTTCATTGTATAGCAGAAACAGTTGTAAGCTAATGAAGTTCATAAAAATAATTTATTTCTTTGTCATTTATCTTTCTTATACACACACACACACACACGCACATATATATATATTGTGTGTATGTCTGTATACATATATATATATGATGGCCATCCACTCATAACCAACGAAAACCATTACTGACCTTCAAGAATATTGTGCACTCTAGGACTGACTTATATTTTGCATTTGCAGCTCCGTTGGTGGCTAATAAGCCCTGCTCTTGACAAGCATACACGACTGCAAACATTGCAGATTAAGCTTTCCCCATTCACTATATGAGCCGTGCGCTTTCGCGCAGCTCGCTTAAGTTCTTCATGCTGGATACATGCTCTCTCAAAAGTCTCAATCCCCTCCTTAACCTGTTTCCTCCATCCGTGGCGATGACAGACATTGCTCTCCCAGTCGATCTCCTGCATAGGCCTTTAATGAGGACTTGACACAGTCCTTAAATCGCAGCCTTGGTTTCTGCCGGAGTCTCCTTCCACTAACAAGTTCCCCATATAGCATCTGTTTAGGGACCCTGCTATCCTTCATTCTAATAAGGTGTCCATTCAAACGTAACCAGTGCTTGTACACCAGCACTTCAATACTCAAGATATCAGCTTTTCTCAGGACCTGTGTGTCTGGAATTTTTAAGGTCTAGCCAACATTCAGAATGTGTCTGAGACATCTCTGATGGAAGCTTTCAAGGATCTTTACATGACTTTTGTAAAGGGTCCATATCTCACATGAGTAAAGCAGCGATGCCAGTACACATGCACGGTACGTAGCAGTTTTTGTTTGCCTTGTGACACCAAGCTGGAACTAGACACAAGACTCAAGAGACCAGAAGGAATCAGTTGCTCT
>NC_068996.1:56998677-57000591 GCF_001194135.2 Octopus bimaculoides
TATATATATATGTATTTATACACATTCACACACACGCACATATATATATACACACACACATACACACATGCGCATATATATATATATATATATATATATATATATTGCTTCTTCCATGTTTGTTTGTATGTGTATCCTTCTCTTTGTACCTCCCTTTCAGTCTCTGTCTCCCTCTTGCTCACTCTGTTATTTTTTCCACCATTTACATCATAAATAAATATGCACACACAAGTTTCCTTCCATATGTATGTGTGTGTGTGTGTGTGTGCGTGCATGCACACACACACGCGTGCACCACTCTCCCACCCTCCTTTCACACTGTCGTATAAATTTACTCCCTCATTCCCCCACCATTTCACTTATATACATCTCCTTGTATCCTGATACATATTCTACACCATCTTCTTTCTCCACCTTAACTAGCCATTTATTTCCTCTATTGCAAAGCACCTATTTCTATCTCTGTTCATTCTCCAAACCCTCGTCACCTGGCACGAAGCCACTCCCTGCCTTCGTTGAAAGGTTTTGTCCTGTAAACCATTTGGTGTCCTCTCTGCTGTGAGTGCTGCATAAGAAACCCAGTACATTCTGTCAGGTGATTGGTATTAGGAAGGGCATCCAACCAGAGAAACCATGCCAAAACAGACAGTAGAATTTGGTGCAGTCTTCCTCCCTGCTAGTTTTTGTCAAACCATCCAACCCAGACCTGCATGGAAAATGGACAGATGATGATGATTATAACACATCATCATTTTTAGTGTTGACTGTCAGACAAATGAGTATTCAGTATATATTTTATTTTGTTTTGAGTCAGACACAAACACAAAACTCATACAATCTTCCCTTCCCTTTTTGCTGTCAATAGTGATAGAAGATCCCTAAAATTTTCTCAGCAATAATCACCTTTTTTTGCTAGTTGGATCTTCTAGTTAGCAAAAGCTATCACCTACTTCTAGTGAGTCATCTGGGCATTGAAAGGGTTCTATATTTGGTGTGTTCAAAGTAAATGCAATCCATCACATTTGAAGCCTATGTTCTCTGTTTATCTGCCTGTGCCTGCATTACATTTCTTATGCATCCATAGCTTATATCAAGTACAATATATGAAGCTTATACTTATTCTTTTTCTGCATACTTAGCAAGGCCATTTCCCTGACGATGGCAGAGTCCTGCTTTGTATTCTACTTACTTAAACCTTAATCTTTGCTAAGTTTACCATAGGGACCCTTGATTCTAAGCTTAACGTCCATGCCCAGAATTTCTTCTCTAATTCCCCTATGGATTCAACTATGAGAACTAGATCATCAGCAAATAGTATTTCCCATGAATATCCAGTCTTAAACTTTTCTGTGGTTACTCGTAAGACTTTGACTGAGGACTGAGCCTTGATGGACTCCTGCCCTCATTACTAAATTTCTCACTGATACTGTTAACTCACATTTTCAGCACATCTTTGTACAAAGCTTATACACCTCTTGCAACCTATTCGTCTCCACCTACTTCCATTGGGAGCTACAAAATTACAGAACAATGTTATCCTGTAAAATGCCTTCTCCAAGTTAAAGAATACCAGGAATACTGGTTTACTTTTAGCGAAGTATTTCTCCTGCAGTTGCCTCACAAGTAAGACTGCATCCTTGGTACCTGTACCAGGCAGGATGGTAAACTGCATCTTGCCTAGGCTTACTCTCTTATGGATCAACTGTGTTGCCTTTTCCAAACCATCAAACGTACGTTTATATATATAAATATGTATGTATGCATGTATGTACATGTACATATATGTATGTATATACACACAAACATTTATACACACATATATATATATATATAAACATACATATATATATATGTGTATGTATATATATATATATATATATATATATATATATATATATATATATATATATATAT
>NC_068996.1:57001736-57001981 GCF_001194135.2 Octopus bimaculoides
AGATAGATAGATAGATAGATAGACAGATAGATAGATAGGTAGGTAGGTAGATGGATGGATATAGTTGTATATATATATATATGCATGTATGTATGTATGTATGTAAATATGTATATAGAGAAACATTGCCAAAGGCGTTCATTCACATAAATGAATGAGCGCCTTTGGCAATGTTTCTTTTTTAAAGAATTTTATTTATATTTATATATATATATATATATATATATATATATATATATATATAT
>NC_068996.1:57002525-57003445 GCF_001194135.2 Octopus bimaculoides
TATATATATATATATATATATTGTTGTACTTGGGGATGGTCATATTGCCACTTTAGCCAATAAAAACACACGCACTGTATATTTGGTGTTAATTTGCTTCAGCTTTATATTACATTAATCTTAATCTTATTTCGGCCAGAGTTCTTTCGTCACACTTCTGTGACCTCATCAGTGGTCCTTTGTTTCCTTCCTTCTTATGTGTGTCTCACCTTGCTAAATATCAGCCATTTTGTATTTTGTATTCCTATTGTATGTGTCTACGCATGCGTGTCTTTCAATGTGTCTGTGCCTTTTGTAAGTGCATGTGTGTATGGGGAGTGTCTGTATCACCTATATTCTCTGTTTATATAAATAGAAACAAATATTATTTGTAAATCTCTCAATGAGAGACATTCAGTAACAGTACTCTACAGTAAGGATTATTTGCCAACATAATGTGGCAGGCCTGGTTTAGGACGAATGTTACTGTTATTTAGCCCCAGGAAACATTGTCTCCAGTTGACTATATGACACACTATCTGTGTCCTTACATTTTTGAACAGGGGAGTTTAGCATCCCCACTTAGCTCAAAACAATATCTGCAGTCCTTGGTTTCTGGGTTATTTCTCTTCCTCAGCACAGAATAACTGCTTGGCTGCAGATGGCACTGTTAAATTCCTGTTCAGGAAGTGAAAGAACCCAGAAACTGGGGTTCACAGATATTGCCTTTTGCTGACAAAGAATGCTAAGCTCCCTTTCTTGGAATTATTAGGACACAAACAGTGTGTCATATAGCCAACTGGAAACGATGCTTCCTGGGGCTAAATAGCAGTAACAGTCATCCCAACCAGGACTGCCACATTAAGTTGGTAAGTAATCTTTACACACACACACACACACACACATATATATATATATATATATATATATATATATATATA
>NC_068996.1:57004029-57011007 GCF_001194135.2 Octopus bimaculoides
ATATATATATATATATATATATATATATAGTGGAATAGGTGTGGTTGTGTGGTTAAGACAGGTACCCTCCAAACTTGTTGTTCTTGGTTCAGTCCCACTACACAGCATCTTAGGCAAATGTCTGCCACTGTGATAGGCTGACTTGAAAAAGCCCATCATATATGTGTAGCAGAACTGTTTAATACATTCATTTTATTGTAATATTAGACATCTTGTCAATTTGGCTGTTTTAACCTTAAATACTGGAGTTTTCCTTAGCATAACTCAGTTGTTGGCCAAATTTGTTGCAGATATTGGTTGGTTTTAATTGGTTTTAATTGTCCGATCATGTGTTTGCAACAGAGTTTGTTTCCAACGTGGGGAAAACCTTTTTGCCTCTGGAGCCACCCCATGGTTATATAAATGCAAGTCTCTTCCACCCTTGGTCTTTGGACCAGCTACCGATGAACTGACACCAGCCTGTCTCACAGCTTTCTTCAACCAGTTGTCACCCATCTTCATTGTTGTAGCAACAGACAGAAGACCATAGCCACATATTGAGACCCAGGCAGAACCAAAGACATTTGAATGTTTGTTCCACACAGTAGTATTAATATCATACTCTTTGGCAATGTGCTATTTATATAACAAGAGGAATAAATAGTCATTTTTTCAACTTATTCAAATCTTATCATTCTTCTTTCCACACCACATCATTATAAACGGTGACCTACTAACTTCTTCCCATTATATATGTATGTGTGTGTGTGTGTGTGTGTGTGTGTGTGTGTGCTGTGGAAGGACCACTGTTAGACTCCCATTTTGATAATAATATGAGTGAGGAGTCTAACACAAGTCATGTGTGAGTATGTATACATCCAATGTATATCTTTATTTTTATTCTAATATTTCCCTTTATCTTTTCTGCATCTCTCCCTTTCCAAATTAACTTCTTATATTGAACTCTATTAATTCCTTCTATTTAACTCTCTCATATTGTCTCTGATGATGAGATATTCTTCATATCCCTGAAACAGCTGTAAGACTCTTTATAAAATGTTCTTGAGATTTCACACTGCTTTGGCTTTGTTGTCAGATTTTATTTAACTTATATATATATGTACACACACACACACACATAAACTTGGTACCAGTTCAAATATGCTTGAGGCATATTCAAACCTGTAAGAAATTAATTTACTGAATTTTGTCTTGGAGAAAATTCCACACTGTAGACAAACAGATGTAGACACACCAAGTTGGTGCAAAGTGCCCTTTTCCCATTTTGATGGGTGCACGCATTGTAAATGTGTAGCTTTGCATTTGTGCCTCCACTTTCCACTGCTTCATAATTGTTGCTGATTTGTTTACTTCCCTGTAACTCAACAAAAGTGACAAGCAGAATAAGCACCAGATTCTTTCAAAGAAATATGTAATTAGTTTTATTAATGTAACTAAAAAATGCCCAGTATGACCATAGTCCAGTGACTGAAACATGTAGTAAAAGGTATATACTTGCATGCATGTGTGATGGTGGGGAGGTGGGGAGATATATATACATAATATTTAGAATATATATTTTTTATCAATATTTAGCTGAAGCAACAGAGTGACTCAAGGTCTGAATACACAAAATTCTCAAACCTTGAGTCACTCAATTGCATCTGCTAAATATTGATAAAAAATTAATATATACTCATGTTTTGGGCTTTATTTTACCTATTTGCATCACCAAATCTGCAATATTTGGGATAGTTTTTTTCTATCAGAATGTTTCTCTTTCAAAATTTATAAATTATACAAAAGCTAAGATTATAAAAGCTTTACATCATGGAGTCCTGAATTTCATTCCATCATTTATTAGTCAATACTTGTTTACAAATAATGTAAATGTTGCATCTGTAATAGATTATGTTTTCAGCTTTCTTCCATAGTTTATTTGTCGATTATCTTAATGTTATAAATAATGTATCTGTAATATATTATGTCTTTGATTTTCTTCCATAGTTTATCAGTCAATTGTCTTACAAGTAATACAAATGTTCTGTCTACAGTAGATTTATGTCTTTGATTTCATTCCATAGTCATAACAATTCCAGTGATACATGCAAAGATAGGTGTAAAGTAATAATATAGATGGATGGCTGTAAAGATAACAAACATTTGAGAAACAAGAAGATTCCCTATAAAAAGCCTGGAAAGCTGTGTGAGAGAAAGAGGGTGTGGACAATTGTTAAAGAAACAGCTGAAGATAATGCTTAAATGTGGCTTAGATGCCAAAGGTCAAAGTTTAGTAATTAATTATAGGGTAGTTGGATGACTTGACTGACTTTTGGAGAAGCAAAGCAGATAACTTGTGATAGACTTACACAGTCCACACCCTTGCACACACGTGCACATACACACTCACACACACATAACATACATATATATGTTATGTGTGTGTGTCTGTATATACATATATATATATATATATATAATGTATGTGTGCATGTGTACAGAGTGACAGAGATAAGCACATGCACATACAAAACACACACACACACACATATATACAAAGGTGTGTATGTGTGTGTGTGTATATATATATATATATATATATAACCTTATATTTCATCATCAACATTTAAAATCTCCTCCCATGCTGGTACATATGCATATACAAGGGAGTATCCATAAGAAACCAGAATTTTGCAATATTATTTTATTTTACACTTGTTATCACTTTCAAAGTATTCTCCATTTGAAACAATGCATTGGTCCAGACACATTTTCCACTGATCAAAGCAGTCCCAGAATTCTTGCAAAGTGATGCCTTTTAATGCCTGCATCGCTTTTTTTTCTTCATGTCTTCATGTTTTCCACATCAGCAAAACGCTTTCCTTTAAGGACTTTTTTGCATTCATGGAAAAAGTGTAAAAATGTAAAATTATCAGAGTAATGGGCATTCGAAAAAGTGTGTACGTATGGATAGAAATGTATGAATGAAGTCCTTAAGGTTTAAGATTCAAATTAAGGAAGTGCAATAATAATGTTAAGCAATTCAAAACTGTGAATAGTGAAATGCAGAATTAGGTCAGCTGATTGTGAAAATCAAATATTGATTGCTAAAAACTGCAGGTGTTGTGGGTTATTTCCCTTGGGTTTAAATAAAATATTAGTAATATGTAGTAGATAGATTGATCCATTGGAAGTGCCCTATTATCGATTTTTTTCAACAATCTAAATATGTCACGAGGGTTGCTGATATGAGTTCCACTCATGTGTCAAATAAAGTGATATTGTCTGCAAAAATTAGAAATTGGACACAGACAAAAATCAATATTCAAAGTAATTGAACATAAACAATGAAATGGATTATTTCCCTTGAGTGCTTAAAAAAATATTGCGCAGATGCTATGGGTTATTTCCCTTGGGTGTTTAGAAAGAAAAATTAGTTATATGAGGTAGATTTAAAGGCCCCCTCCCTAGGGGCCATATTATCGACTTTTTCAACAGTCTAAGTATGTCACAAGGTTTCCAGACATGAGTTCTACTCACGTGTCAAGTTTCATCAAAATCAATAAAACAATGTAGGAGGAGTTAGCTGACAACACCACAAACAAACACACACCGATTTTCCACATATGTAGTAGATATATATGACAACAGTGAGATGTCAAAAGACTGAGATGCCTGACACCTTACTGAACTCAAGAAGACTTGTACTTCACAGCAGAAGAGTTAAGACCGGTCCCTCTGGTGGTGAAAAGCATTGTGGCGGTGTCACGTAAAAGCACCCATGCAGTGCCACTTAAAAGTGCCCATGTGGTGCCACATGAAAGTGCCAGTGTGGTGTCTCATAAAAGCACCCATACAGCATCATGTAAAACAACCTGTGCAGTGCCACATAAAAACAGCCATGTGGTGCCATGTAAATGTGCCCAGCACACTCTGTAAAGTGGTGGGCATTAGGAAGGGCGTCCAGTAATAGAAACCATACCAAAACATACTGGAGGCTGGTGCAGCTCCCCAGCTTGCCAGCTGTGGTCAAACCATCCAACTCATACCAGCATGGACAACAGACGTTAAATGATGATGATGATGATGATGATATATGTATGTATGTATGTATGTATGTATACACTCATATATGTGAGTGTGTTTGTGTACAGATATCTGTATGCATATACATATATATATATACCAATGTAAATACATGTGCGTATGCATGCTGCTGTGACTTGAGTGTGTATGTGTATCCTACACTTCTTTTCTCATAGATAGATATTCTCTTATCACAAACCAGCTTCTGCCCGGTGGCCATGGAGTTCAGTCAAACAGCTTCAACCCATCATTCTAATAAATCTGTTATTAACCGTGCCCTTTGAGCCCTTTCACAGCTAAAATACATTTAAACAATATCTTTGAGATGGTTCTTTAAGAATATGTCCACACCCGTCATTCTTCTTTTTCCAACCTTATGCCCAGATTCTTTTTTTTCCTCAGATACTTCTTATCAGTATACCTACATATCCACAATACCAATTCCATTAATTTTATTACTATCTACTACTTTACCACCCCACTCACCTCCTCCCTAATCCAGCAGCACTGGTCTTATGAACACCCTAATCTTGTTTTGCGGCTTTTCACTCTTAAGTAGTTTTATGTATGTATTTTATGTGTTGTTCTTATTTGGTCTGATACCAGTTGTGTTGTCTTATGGGTGGGAGTGGCAGTATTATTTCCCCCACCCCCACCCTATGTTGTGTAAATCCCCTACTGTGTGTACAAAATCTATGTAGAGACACACAAACACATACACACACAGTTACATATATATACACATGTGTGTGTGTGTATATATATATATATATATATCTGTATGTGTGTGTGTGTGTATATAAATATATGTATATATATATATGTATATGTATGCATATACATATGTGTATATATATATATATATATATATATATATATATATATATACATAGGCAAATCCAAGAACAAGAAATGCAGGAGAAAACAACAGAAGTCAATTAGATGCACACAGTGAATGTATTAGATTTAGGGTCAGTGAATGTTTTAGATGGTAAAATAATAGAAAAGACATTTTGAGCATGGCTTTTCATTGCAGAAATGAAAATGTCCAGGGAAGAGGAAAAGGAGGAAGAGATACATAGTGTGGAAAAAAGCATATGTCGTTACATATATATATATATATATATATACAGAGAGACACAGAGAGAAAGAGAGCAAAATACATATATCATCATCATCATCATCCACACCTAATGTCAATTTTCCATGCTGGCATGGGTTGGACTGTTTGACAAGTTCCATAGTCTGTTTTGGCTTTGTTACTATGGCTGGATGCCCTTCTTAATGCCAACTACATTGTGGTACTAATGCCAGTGTACAGTGTATTGAGTTCTTTATACACAGCAGCAGTCTGAGTGCTTTTTACATGGCACCAATGCTTTTTGGTTTTAGGATCTCAATTCTGTTGTGGTGGTTGGGTCTTCTCAAGTACAGCAATGCACCACGTATCTTAGTCCTCTCTCATCTCCTTTGTAAGGCTCAATATGTTAAGATCACCCTTCACTACTTCATCCCATGCCTTCCTTGGTCTCTCTTTCCCACAACTTCTCTCCACTTTAAAGAGTCAGCACTTTTTTATGCAACTGTCCTCATCCGTTCATATCACATGACCAAACTGGTGCAGTCTCCTCTCTTGCACACTGCATCTAATTCCACGTCTAGTGGAGCATACTAGGTTCATCCCTCTCTAGTCTTTACATGCCCTCTGCTTTCCGGGTCCACGTCTCGCTCCCATGCAGCATCACAGTTCATACAAATGCCTTGTGCAATCTTCTTATCACTTGGAGAAAGAGAGACATTTGGTTGTAAACAGAGATAAAGGCTCTCTGAACTTTCTCCATCCTTTTTCCTTATTCTACGAATTACACTTTCTGTACAACCTCCTCCACTGCTAATTAGGTCACCTGGGTAGCAAAAATTATCTACAATATCCAGAAAACCACCAGATTTAAGGAAATCAGTTTCCTGTGTGTTTGTGATCTTTATGGCTCCTGTATATCTTTCACAAACACTACTTTCTCTGATAACTTTCCTATTATTCCATTGCACCTCTTCTCTGTCCATAGCTTGCACTGGATACATTAAATGGAATTTCTGCCTAAACCCTTCCTACATATCAAACCTACATATCAAACCATTTACCCAATGGGTGAAGGGTCCTGTCCAATTTCTTACTTACTAGGACTTTGGTCTTTGCTAAGTTTACTTTAAGACCTTAAATTCCAGGTACTGTTTCCACACCTGGAAATTCTTTTCTAATTCTGTTACAGATTCTGCTACGAGGGCAGGATCACCACCATACCGCCATATAGAAGTTCCCATGGGCTTCTAGTCTTAAATTCCTCTGTTATGGTTTGAGGAATTTAAGACTGGAAGCCCATATATGTATATATAGATATATATATTCACACGCATACATACATGTGTGTGTGAGTGTGTGTGTGTAGTGCAATATTTGGATTCATAGAATCCTTTGTTTATCACAGAAAGCTCCTCTAGCAGACCTCATGGCAATCCAATACGGAGGAGTATAATACAGATTTCTATGCAGCTGAAATCCAGGAGATTCAATTGATGAAATTATTTCATGAGCAGTATATATAAACCATAAAAAGGTGAGGAGCTATGAGAAGTGAATATGTTTATTTAACCACTTGATATCCATAGGACTATGATACTTATAATCAAGTTGGCAAATTCAATCTAATTCAAGTAGAATTTGTAGAATCTATATGCTTATATATTAACCTGCATGCATATTTGTTGTATTAAGATATTTATATGTGCATGTAAACATTTTCCCCCTATGGGTGTATATATGTGTGTTTATATATATGTGTCATTAATCTGATGTGTATGTATATATGCATATGTATGTGTATATATATACATATATATATATATGTATATATA
>NC_068996.1:57011173-57012018 GCF_001194135.2 Octopus bimaculoides
CCTGCATGCATATTTGTTGTATTAAGATATTTATATGTGCATGTAAACATTTTCCCCCTATGGGTGTATATATGTGTGTTTATATATATGTGTCATTAATCTGATGTGTATGTATATATGCATATGTATGTGTATATATATACATATATATATATATGTATATATAACTTAGATATGTTTTGACCAAAGATTGGTCCAGGCCATGTCTAACTTAATAGTGCCACCGGATTTTTTTTACATTTTGCCCAAACAAATTTAACATCGGATTCATATATATATATATATGAGAAAGTTGGTATGTGAAAGCACGTGGTTGGATGTATAAAAGATAATAAGAGTGAAAGAAGATTTAACTGAGGACTGGTGAACTAGATGGCTGCACTAGGCTCCAATCTGATTTGGCAGAGTTTCTACAGCTGGATGCCCTTCCTAACACCAACCACTCCGAGAGTGTAGTGGGTGTTTTACGTGCCACTGGCACGAAGGCCAGTCAGGCGGTACTGGCAATGGCCACACTGAAAATGGTGTATTTTATGTGCCACCTGCACAGGAGCCAGTCCATCAGCACTGGCAACGATCTTGCTCGAATGTCTTTTCACATGCCACGGGCACAAGTGCCAGGAAGTGACAAACGATCTTGCTCGAATGTCTTTTCACATGCCACTGGCACAAGTGCCAGGAAGGCAACGTTGGTAACGATCACGCTGGTGCTATTTACGTGCCACACTGGTACAAGTGCCATTTCGATTTCATTTGCCTCAACAGGTCTTCGCAAGCAGAGTTTAGTATCCAAAAAAGGAATGTTACGCATAAGTGGGCTGACTACATCCCTGGCAGAGGCCTTG
>NC_068996.1:57012028-57012673 GCF_001194135.2 Octopus bimaculoides
GGAGTTGGACAGTTTGACCAGGGCTGCCAAGCATGAAGACTGCATCAAATTCCAGTCTGATTTGGCATGGTATCTCCGAGAGTGTAATGGGCGCTTTTATGTGCCACTACCATGGGTGCCATTTGTATGACACCAGTATCTACTATGATTACACTTTTACTTTGCTTGATGGGTCTTCTCAAACACAGCCCAACATTCAAAAGGAGCTTTTCGTGTGCCACTTGACATCAACCACTTTGCCTCCATGAGGCCTGATGCTCAAAAGGTACTTTTACATGCCAAAAGCATAAATATCACATAACTGGCACCCATACCAACATATATCTATATATGTATCTGTATTTGTGTGTCTGTATGTATAAGTATTTATATGTTGTGTATATAGCTATTTATAGCTGTATTTATATTCATATTTGTGTGTATGTGCAAATGTATATGTATATATATGCCTATAAGTATGTATATCTCTATAGACATGTGTGTATGTATTTTTATTATGTACATGTATGTGTTTTTGTATGTATTTGGTCATATATATATGCTTATATTTATATTTTTATATGCATACATACATACATACATACATACATACATACATATATATATATATACATATTTATATATATATATATATATATATATATA
>NC_068996.1:57015208-57015552 GCF_001194135.2 Octopus bimaculoides
AGATGTATCCAAAGATGTCATGTAGGAAAATTGAAGTTAAACCACATGTTTCTGAGGCAAATTACTTTCCCTTATACCTTTATGTGCATACATATGTGTATGTGCATGTGTGTACATCTAGTTTAGAATAGAGGCAGCTAATGAAGGAAAAGTTCCATAAGTGGCTTATCTGTTTTCCTATGTGTTCATTCTGTTGTCCATGAAAAAAGTTCGTTTTTTTGTGCTCTGTTTCTGTTCCTGTTCCTTTTTTGACGTCCTGTACCCGGATATGCATCTATATATACATGTAGATGTAGGTATGTACATATATGTATGTATACATGCATATGCTCATATATCATTTG
>NC_068996.1:57015562-57017593 GCF_001194135.2 Octopus bimaculoides
AGAAAGAAAGAGACCTTAATATTATGTAAATAGAGGAATTTATCTGTAAATATATGTGACAATTATTCGGTTGCCATGATAAAACTCTGAGTTTCAGATGTCGGGGCAGAAACACACGCCGCCATCGCCTCAGTCATCTGGCCATCGAAGAAAGCTATGAAAATGACCATTAAAACAAAGGGAAATTACTGTGTGGTTGACCGTTATTAAGACAAAAGAGCTATTAGAATGACCGCTAAGTGAGGGGAGGGAGTAAAAATGTCCATAGTATTCGCGTAAGCGCACCAGTCCATACATACACATGCGCGCCCGCACACCCACGTACATACGCCTAAATATATGCTCATACACCCTCACTTGAAACACACACATGCTCACCAACACATTCGCCAAAAAAGATAATATATATATACCGCATACACACGCAACATGCTCGCACACATACACATGGGCGCAAAAAGGTTCATACACACGTCTATATACGCACATGTCCAAGAAACAACAGGACTAAAGGCAAAATACAGAAAAAGTGTAAAAAGTGTCAAAAGGCCATGAGGGTAAAACATGTCTATATGTGCACATTCTCGCATGCACGCACACATGTCTATATATGCACGTACCTGCACACACACATCCACAAGCACGCACAAAAGGTTCCATGTACATATCTATATATGCACAAGAAAAAAAGCAAGGTGGAAGGTAGAATATAGAACAACTATGTGTAAAAAATATATAAAACAATATCCCTATAACCTATACACCTGCCACCAGTCCAGTAATAAAGAAAAGAAAACATAGAAATAGGAAAACTATTTGGTTCACAACCCGTTATTCACCCGAAGTGACCTTTAATATATGTAAGTATTTCTTAGCACTGATAGAGACATTTTCCAGTCAACCATAGTTACAGAAAGCTCTTCAATAGACATAACTTAAAAATCAGTTTCAGCTCAACTACTAATTTTAAAAATATAATCGCACACAACACACAAAAACCACAATATGAAACCAGCTGTTCATGCAGGGATAAAAATTTGTGCCTGTTAAATGGAGCTTGCATATCTGCGACCACCATTTATGAAGCCACCATAGACTCTATATCCACTAAGAACATGGTTTCAATGAAGAAATACGTGGACCTTACAGAGGGTAATTTCAAGGCCAGGTTCAATAATCACACCTTGAGCTTCAGGCACTGGGAGAAAAGGGAAATGACCAAATTATCCAGTCATATATGGTCCTTAAACGATAAAGGTGTCAGTTACAACATCCACTGGAAGATCTTAGCCAAGTGTAAGCCCTACACCAACAGCCGTGGAAAGTGCGGTCTTTGTGATATGGAAAGATGACTCATCTGGAAAGACAGCTTAGACCACGCCACATGTCTAAATTCAAGAACTGAACTTTTCGGATATGTCCACATGTGGCTAAATATTTGCTACGTTTTTGGTCCCCCCCGAGATTACTGATAGGACTTGCTTTCTATATTGTGTCTATGTACAAGCTTTTTATCTCTCTATATACTGTTTACTTATATTTTTTATATATTTTTTTACATATTTATAGAGATGTTGTTTTATATATTTTTTACACATAGTTTTTCTGTATTCTACTTTCCACCCTGCTTTTTCCCTGTGCGTTTATGGACGTGTACATGGAACCTTTTGTGCGTGCTTGTGGATGTTTGCGTGTGTGCGGGTACGTGCATATATAGACATGTGTGCGTGCATGCGAGAATGTGCACATATAGACATGTCTTACCCTCATGGCCTTTTTACACTCTTTTCCACTTTTTTAGCCCTGTTGTTTCTTGTGCATGTGCGTATATAGACGCGTGTGTGAACCTTTTTGTGCATGTGTGTATGTGTGTGAGCATGTTGCGTGTGTGTGCGTGTGTGTGTGAGCGTGTATGTGGGTATACATATATATTATTTTTTTGGCGAATGTGTGAGTGAGCATGTGTGTGTTTCAAGTGAGGGTGGATAAGTATATATATATATATATATATATATATATATATATATATAT
>NC_068996.1:57018673-57023376 GCF_001194135.2 Octopus bimaculoides
ATATATATATATATATATACGTATGTATATATGTGTGTGTGTGTAGTGAAACGTTTAATATTAAAAAAATTGTCCACATGGTGAATTGTACTGAAAAATGCTAAAAAAGGGAAAATGCACAGAAATTTGACATTGGATAAAATATATACATTTTTTTATGGAATACAATATTTACATAGTCTGCTGGTTTTTGCTTCTGCTAACCACAACTAAGAAGTTAGTGATAATGTTACAATTTCATGCTATGATAAGAAGTTTTCATTCCATATTAGTAAGAGGAAGGATATTTTGTAACACACACATACACACATGCATACCTACATACATATATATGTGTGTGTGTATATATATATATATATATATATGCATCATCATCATCATCATTGTTTAATGTCCGCTTTCCGATGATGATGATAATAATGCATATATATATATATATATATATATATGCATATGCATATGCATATGTATGTATGTATATTTATGTTTGTGTGTGTGTGTTACGAAATATCCTTCCTCTTACTAATATATACATATATACGCATATGAATAACAACAGACGATGGATAATTATCAGCTCATTACAGCTGTTTCTTAGGCATGTTTTAATAGAAGAATGAGAACATTTCTTCATTACAAAAAACTGTAATCGTCAGACGAAACATAATTTTCCAAACAAAAGAATATCCCAAGAGTACAGCAGGGACATGGCTGAAGTCTGTCGAGGTTGACCATGAAATGGGGGAATGACCATTAGGGTTGGTTTTCTCTGTGTACACAGCCAAAATATCCCATTTGATATTTATCAACCATAGGCAGTGACCACAGATTTATCCAACCCTACCTGGTGCATATCTTTTCAAGTACTCGATTCTATCTAAATCCTTATTGTTATTATATATATATATATATACATCACTTGTTAGCAATTTTTCAGCCAGAATGCAAAAATATATACATCACTAAAGTGACTGTGGGTGCAATTCAGCACCAATATTGCTAGAAATAATAGTCAAAATAACTCATAGCTATATACATTAATGCTTGTCAGTGGCTCTTACCGGTGCCTTCGATTAAACTCCATTCGCTTTGTCAGCTTATAAGATTTCCATTGAAATCATACGTTATAAATGGTAAAAGTGAAAATTATAAATAATAAGGGTGGCTTGTTAGAAGTTTTTCAACCAGAAGGCAAAAATATATACATCACTAAAACAATTGAGAGTGCTATTCAGCATCAGCTATAAGCTGACAAGGCAAGTTAAGTTTTAACCCAAAGCAACAGAAAGAGTCATTGATGAGCATTAATGTAAATGCAAAATCACTGGTGATCTGGCGATATGCTCTGCTTGAGAAGACCTATCAAGCCAAGCGAGATCATAGTTGTGGCTGATGCTGGTGTTATGTCAATGGCACCCATGCTGATGGCATGTAAAAAACGCCCACTACACTCTCAGAATGGTTGGCATTAGGAAGAGCATCCAGCAGTAGAAATCTTGCCAAATCAGCTTGTATGTACACAATACACACGGGGTGTAGCTTCCCAGCTTACCAGTTTTCAGTCAAATCATCCAGCCCGTGCCACCATGGAAAGCAGATGTTAAATGATGATGATGATGATGATGATATAGATGTGTGTGTGTGTGTATAAATATATATAAATGCATATATAGATATTTATATGTATGTATAGTTTACCCAAAATGTGAATAATTTTTTTTTATTATTTAATCAGAGTATTATTCTACATCCCATTTAATGCATGTATAAAAATGGTATGTATGTGAGGAATTTAATATTCCATTACAGAGTATTTAATATGAATTTCAGTATAAAGCAGGATATATATTTTTACAATTGTATGTTGTTGTTGTTGCTGTTGCTGTTGTTATCAGTGACAGAACCCCCAGTGGCTATATATGATTTTTAAACAACTTTGGCCTCACTAATATTTCTGTCAGTTTAATGTGACAGAACACATTTTATTAAATGTCTTGGGAATAGTTTCTGCTTCGACATGGGTGCCAACATGATTGAGCTTTCTAGTTGTGGCACCATAACGAAACGGTGATAATAAGAGTCTTGGACATTGAAGTATGTTTCTAAAAGTGACGAATGTCTGTATGGGTCATCTCTAAGGCACAGTGTCACCTCCTGGTTGCCTCTTCTTGCCTGTTATTTCTTATAGAATTACTGGCATCACAGAGATTCCGGCTCATTGGATTATATATCTTGCATAGAGGACATTTAGTTATTGTTTAACCCCAGGTCAATCTTGATCTTGCTCACATAAATTTGTGTGTGTGTGTGTGTGTGTATATATATATATATATATATATATATATATATTTGTGTGTGTGTATGTATACACACATACAAAGATATACATACTCTTTCACTTTCCCTCTCTTATTCTTTTCCTCTCTCTTATTCTTACTAAATGTGTGTGTTTGTGTGTGTATGAGTGAGTATGTAAATATTGGGATAGAAATAGATAAGATCTTGTATTCACATTATCACGCACAACCACAATTGCACATGCGCACACGCATGCACACACACACACACACACACACACACACACACACACACACACACACACAGAGGCATACACACACACAGAGGCACACAGTGCATGCATCTAGTTGATCCACTTTGACAAAGATGATGAGAATTTTGAAGATGAGAGACAGATAGATAGATGGAAGAGAGAGAGGGGGAGGGAGGTAGAGAATGTGAGAGAGAGAGTGTGATTGAGTGAGTGAATGAATGAATGAGAGACATGGAGATGGATATGGTTGGCTGGGATGACAAATACAAACCAGCATAGGTCACCCCCAATCCACCCCAGTCCCCACCCCTCTTCTCCCACCCACCCATACTTCACCCTGACATTGATTGTTCCCTCAGGCAAACGGTGCAGATGCTAGCTATAGCTAGCCATTCCATAGTAACATCTGTCGATATGTGTGTGAGTGTGTGCGTGTGTGTATATGTTGGCATGTGTGTGTGTTTTTACAAGATACTAATAAAGGCTGTATTAGTATTAGCAACCAAACGAAAGGTCACTGATGAAAATAAAATAAAAAATTAAATAGATAAATGAAAAAAGAACAAAAATAATACAAAATTAAATAAAAATAAAGTAAAAGATCTTTATTTTGCCATAAAAGGGAAAAGATGATAATAAAAAGAGATGTATTATGTATAGATGCAGGCTTTCAGTGGTGGAGACAAGAAGTAGATGAAGAAAATATCTAATATACTGGAACTTGGTGTCGTGTTTAACCGTAGGCAGAGATGTTTCTTCTATGTTTGACTAGCATTGCTTGCTGCAAATAGCTTTAGTAATAATATGTAACCTTCTCGTAAGAGAGAGAGATGAGGAAGGGGGCGAAATCTGATGGGTCCGTTTCTGCTTTTCCAGCAAGAACATGTGTTTGTGTGAATGTGTGCACGTGTGCGTGAGTGTATTTGTATGTGTGTGTGTGAGAGAGAGAGAGAGAGAGAGAGAGCATGTGTATGTTTCTATGATTTCTGGACAGCGTGGGAACAAGGATTAGATTGTTAGGAATACCCAACATGTGTGTGTGTGTGTGTGTGTGTGTCTAATGTAACCTGACTCACTCTAATTTCATACTTAATTCATTTTCATGTATGTGTGCGTGTGCGTATACATTACATATATACACACATACACACATGTATATATGCATATACATACACATCTATAGTCTTCCATGTATATATATATATATATATATATATATATATATCCGTGTGTGTATATACATATATATGTATATATGTATGTATATATGTATGTATATATATATATGTATATATACACACACACACACACACACACACACACACACACACACACTCACTCACACACACAAACTCACATATTTGGACGTGCGTGGCTTTGTAGCTAGGTTGTTGCATTGATGATGTTAAGATTGCGGTTTCAATTTCTGGACCAGGCAATGTATATGTATCTTGAGTAAAACATTTCATTTCATGTTGCAGCAGTCCACTCAGCTGTAAATGGGTAACCCTGTAACACAACTGTCGTTCCGTTCATTGAAGTGGTATATATGCCACAGCATCCTGGAAGCCAGCCTTATGAGCCTATGATTTGGGAGGTGCCTTTGCTCCTTTTTTTCTTTGTGAATATATGCATATGGGATATAGTAATATGTAAAAATAAGATCCATGGATCAAGGTGTAGGAAGTTAGTAGGCCTCAAGTAGTCCGTAGAAAGTTTAAAAACACAACTTTCAGGAGCAATAGAGGTTTATTGATGGAGAAGGTTATCAATTTTTCCCATATTGAAATTCGATAAGGTGAAAAAAGTTATTTTATAGTTCACAGCTAGCAACTAATGGTTATTTGTCAGGCCAAAGATACCTTAGTCAAATGCAACCATTTGACTAAGGTGTCTTTGGCAGGGTGAGTGGGTAGCGGAGTACCCCTCATTGAGTAATTATTACTTCCAAGGTTCTGCTCAACTGTGAAACAAGTCATCTGGATCTTATCTTCTACATTCCCTAATTATGGATTTCTATTCACATACACAGCAACCCTAGCTGCTAACCATGACCTATAGAATAACTTTTTACAGTATATATATATAGAGAGAGAGAGGGGGGATAGAGAGAGAAAGGTGGATAGATAGATAGATACCTTTATATATATAT
>NC_068996.1:57023662-57025713 GCF_001194135.2 Octopus bimaculoides
TATATATATATACATATATCTATCTATATATATATATATATTAGGCTCTGAGGAAGGTAGGAATAGATGAGGGGCTTGTGAAAGTTGTTCAGGCCATGTACAGACATGTCTTGTCTGTAGGGTGAGAGTTAACCATGAGTACAGCAAAGAATTTGGTGTACAGGTAGGGGTTCATCAAGGCTCAGTCCCCTACTTTTCATCATTGTCCTCCAGGCCATAACAGAAGAATTTCAAGACTGGCAACTCCTGAGAACTACTATATGCTGATGATCTTGCTCTCATAGCTGATTCCATATCAGAACTTGCAGAGAAATTCCTAGTGTAGAAGCAAAACCTGAAATCTAAGGGCCTTAAGGTTAACTTAGCAAAGACTAAGGTATTAGTAAGAAAACAGACAGGACCCTACCTGCTTCATGTAGGTATTTGATTTGAAGGAAAGGTGTAGGCAGTACTCTATACGGTGTACCCAGTGTAAACTTTGAACACATAAGAGGTGCAGCAGATTAATAGGAAGATTATCAAAGATAGTTTATATATGTAGAAGATGCACAGGAACCAAAAAAACTACAGATTCTTGGGATATTGATTTTCTCAAATGCCCCAGAGGCTCATTAAAAGTAGTGGACAATTGATTTCTAAAGCCTAAGGGGCCAAATTAATAGTGGGGGGTGTGTGCACAGAAAGTGTAATAGCTAGAATAAGAATAAAATAGAGAAAATTCAGAGAGTTGTTACTTCTGTTGATTATGAAAGGTTTCCCTTTTTGAGTGAAAGGAAGATTTTGTGATGCTTGCATACGGACAGAAATTCTACATGATAGTGAGATATGGGCCCTGAATGCAGAGTAAAAGCGAAGGTTAGAGAAAAATGAGGCTAGTATGATCCACAAGATGTGTAATGTGAGTGTACATGTTCAACTTGACTATTATATATGAGGCAGAAGTAACCAAGAAAGAAGAATTACATTGAGTCATGCAAAGGCATCTTCAAAGACTCTACAGTTGTTGCCTGTACCACTGGACTGGCTCCTGTGCAGGTGGCACATAAAAAAACACCACTTCAGTGTGGCCGTTGCCAGTACCGCCTGATTGGCCCTTGTGCCGGTGGCACGTAAAACACCCACTACACTCTCAGAGTGGTTGGCGTTAGGAAGGGCACCTGCCAAATCAGATTGGAGCCTGGTGTTGCCATCCGGTTGCACCAGTCCTCAGTCAAATCGTCCAACCCATGCTAGCATGGAAAGTGGATGTTAAACGATGATGATAATGATATACTTTTATATAAGCATCTTAAACATTTTTGTCTGTCTCTTTTTCTATGCATGTGTTTGTGTGCTTGTGTGTGTGTGTGTGTGAAATGTGGTAAATGTTACTATTCTTCTTTTCCCCCAGGTCAGTCAGTTCTGATTGTGCAGGTCTATGGATCAGATTTATTCCACCTGTGACTGTCCCTTCCCATCTGCTGTCCCTAGGACTACATTATCTAACTTTTAAGATGGTAAGGTTTGAAATGAAGAAAGTTTGTTGACTGCTTCTAACAGACTGTGGGGCCATTTTGAGGCCCACTTAACAATGCGCACACACACACACACACACTCTCTTGTATGTATGGGGAAGGGAATCCACAAGTACAGTTCCCTGTATAAAGGCTTCATGCAACCCTCTGTATCTGGTTGACTCACATCATTGATTTGAAAGAAAAACACCAAATAGAATGACTTCTCCTGATTTCACATGTTCCATGATGTTGAAGCACCATTATTTAGAAACAGCTTAATGTTTAGAAAAGCAACTTTGGTTTGCTACACAAAAAACTCCATATCATTTTACATGACACTCCAATTCTTAACAAAAAATACAAAATAAAAAATAAAATTGAATTAATTTCAATCTGCTGCCACATTTCCAAATTCCTTCCCATTAATTTGGATAAAAAAAACACCTCCAGACACATGCAATATGTTACACACACACACACACACACACACACACACACACACACACACACATAAGGATTTGGCTAGACAAAGCAGAGAAATGCAATTCAACACAT
>NC_068996.1:57025793-57027934 GCF_001194135.2 Octopus bimaculoides
TATATATATATATATATATATATATATATATATATATATATGTGTGTGTGTGTATGTGTGTGTGTGTACGAATGCATCTATGTATATGTGTATGCATGTCTATGTCCCAAGTAATTTTGTAATTTCATATGGAGTGGCTGTGTGGTAAGTAGCTTGCTTCCCAGCCACACGGTTTCAGGTTCAGTCCCATTGTGTGGTACCTTGGGCAAGTGTCTTCTACTATAGCCTTGGGCCAACCAAAGCCTTGTGGGTGGATTTGGAGGGTAGAAACTTAAAGAAAGCCATTGTATGTGTGTGTGTGTCTGTGTACGTTTGTGTGTCTGTGTTTGTCCCCCACCATCGCTTGACAACCGATGTTGGTGTGTTTACATCCCTGTAACCTTGTGGTTCAGCAAATGAGACCAATAAAATAAGTACTAGGCTTACAAAGAATAAGTCTTGGGGTCAATTTGTTCGAGTAAAGGTGGTGCTCCAGGTTTGCCACAGTCAAATCACTGAAACAAGTAAAAGAATAGAAGAATATACATTATATATATATAAGCCAGCTGGAGGAGATGTCCTCCTGGGGCTAAAAGCAACAGTAACATCCACCCCTAGGGGTCAGCCACACTTAAGTGGCAATATACTACACTTTATCGTGCAGTTACTGTTAATACTTCATTTAGAGAATTAACATTGCTTATATATATATATATATATATATATATGTGTGTGTGTGTGTGTGTGTATGATAAATGTACGATACATGTACGATACATGTTCTGTTGCCATGGTAATGCAGTTTGCTTCCCAACGTCATGATATTGAGTTCAGTCCCACTGCATGGCACCTTGGACTAATCTCTTTTGCAATAGTCTATGGTAAACTAAAACGTTATCAGTGAATTCAGTAGGCAGAAACTGAAAGAAGCCCAGCCAGAGTGTAACATACTACACAACATATAAACCACATTTCAGAGTGTATGAAGAAGTGCTTTTTTATATGGTATTGGTGAAAGTGATGTAATTCCCAAGAGAAGACCCCTGAAGTGAAGTGGTGGGTGTCGTGTTGAAGAAGGTAGCTTTATGCTAGATATTAAGAGCTTAAAGTATAAATAGGTGTGTTGTTGCAGGATAGGGAGACACATGGCTACCCCACCCCCAGTTGAAGGAGAGAGAGAGAAGATCATTATAAAGTTGTGTCAAAGTGTATCTTCAAGTGAGAGAAAGATGAATATAAGAGAAACGGGACAGGGGATTGAACAGGGTTTGTGAGTGGGGAACAAGGGGGGAAGCATGGTTAGTCATTTGGAGGAGGAAGGCGAAGGAAGTTGGAGGGGGCCAGAGAGTTGATAGTTGACAATACAAACGATGTAAAGTAGTGGGGGGGGTACCCAGTGAGATGCTCATAAGGGGAGAAATGATTAGAAATGGACAGAAGTAATGAGGGGAAAGAGGGCTACCATTGATAAAATGAAAGGATAGAGCATTCAGTGGTAGAAATAATGTGGGAAGGAATGATAGTGAGGGTGTATGAGAAAAAAGGAAGTAGTTTCAAGGAGATTGGAAGCCATAGCAATAAGGGATGTAATTTATACAGTTCCTCTCCTAATTCAACAGCTGATTGGTTAGTGCCGTAGTTAGAAGAATGATGGAAGGTGAGTGTTAGGAAAACGAGTTGGGGAAGGGAGATTCAAATTGGATGCAGGAACATAGACATTAGTGACATGCTTTTAAGGCCTCATTTTTGCTTAGATGGACAAACTCTCTGCATCACAGCAAATTGCTAATCATTTCAGTCCTCTGTGAAACTCAGTCCTCTGGAGGTCATTTTTCACCACTTTGTCGTATGTCTTCCAATGTTTCACTCACCCACTGGTTCCTTCCACAATTAGAGATTGTTACATCTTGATGCAGCTCTCCTCATCCATACACATCACATAACCATACCAGCAGTCTTTTTACTTACACACCACAACTGATGCCTCTTTTACACAATTTTTCTCTTAAATCATTTATACTATATGCACACTGATGTTGCACATCCAGCTGAGCATGCTGGCATCATTTTTTTCAACCCTTCTCACTTCTTCTGCCAAGTAGCATAACTGTTCATACATAGGCATCATACAATCAACCTTCCAACATATATATATATATATA
>NC_068996.1:57028647-57029252 GCF_001194135.2 Octopus bimaculoides
TATATATATATATATATATATATATATATATATATATCAAGCCAAGTGAAATCATAGTCATGGCAGATACTGGTGTCATGCAACTGGCACCCATTACACTTTCAGGGTGACTAGGAAGGGCACCCAGCTGTAAAAACCATGCCAAATTAGACTGGAACTTGACACAATCCCTCAGCTTACCAGCCCTGGTCAAACTGTCCAACTCATGTCAGCATGGACAACAGGCATTAAATGATGGTTCTTTTATTTGGTTGTGGCCATGCTGGAGCACTGCCTTTAGTCAAACAAATAGATCCCAGGATCTTTGTAAGCCCAGTACTTATTCTATCAGGCTGTTTTGCCAAAGCGCTAAGTTACAAGGATGTAAACACACCAACATCGGTTGTCAAGCGATGGTGGGGGGCAAACACAGACACACAAACATATGCACACACACATCAGTTTCCATCAACCAAATCCACTCCCAAGGCTTCGGTCAGCCCAAGACTATAGTAAAAGACTTGTTGAAGGTGCCACGCCATGGAACTGAACCTGGAACCATGTGTTTGTGAAGCAAGCTACTTACCACACAACCACTCTTGCACCTATATATATATATATATATA
>NC_068996.1:57031843-57041640 GCF_001194135.2 Octopus bimaculoides
ATATATATATATATACACATGCATATTCATATACACACATGTGTGTATGAGAGAGAGAGAGAGAGAGAGAGTGTGTGTATATGTTGTGCTGGGTTTTGCTTTTTTAACTGACATGTAAAACTCTGCTGTCTCACATTAATTTCTCTCCTTTCAACTTTTTCCTGAAGAAGGGCTCTGTCTGAAATGTTGAAGTTTCCACTCCCGACACTTCAGTTCAATGTGTTCTTTTTGTCAATTTTCCTAATTGCTGAAGCAGACCAACATTAGTCTCTTTGCAGTTTGTTTGATTATATATAGATATCTATATATGTGTGTGTATGTGTATATATATATATATAATGATATGAATCTATCTATCCATCCATCAGTCCTTTGCTATTCTAATTTATTCCAGACCATCTTTTGTTACCATAAATATTCATTATCACATCAGCTAATTATGGCAATTTGTTACATTTTCTCAACCAAGTGAAGAATAGTTTGCAACCAAAACATGTTTTAAAAATTAATGAAATACAAGTTATCAATAAAATATAAATGCATATAATAGAAATATAATAGAGATACAAATGCATATAATAGATATAATGTCATAATGCTACAATAACATAATAAATAAGAGTAACACTTAAACAGAAAAATAATAAAAATAATAAAAATAGCCTCTACTGATCATTTCAATGCTATCCGTCCCCATGAGGATAATGGATATTAAAATAATTTTTTTTAAATACTTAAGTATTATTACACAATAAGCTTTAATAATATGTAAAAATCAAAAAGTAATTAATTAAATTTTTTTTTAATTAATCAATCATTTAATTAAACACACTGTCAGTTTCAATTGTTACGGTATGTCACTTCATTTACTTTTGGTTTGATAATTCAACATGATTTTCAAAATGAGTTTCTACTCACAGAGATTTAATCATCATCATCATCATCATCATCATCATTTAATGGCTGTTTTCCAAGCTGGCATGGGTTGGATGGTTTGACAGGAGTTGATCAGCTGCAAGGCCACGTCAAGCTCCAATGTCATCTTTGGTGTGGTTTCTATGGCTGCATGCCCTTTTTCACACCAACCACTTTACACAAAGTACTCGGTGTGTTTTGTTTTGTTGTTATTTTTTCATGCCACTAGCACCAGTGAGGCTGCTATGTAACTTGTAAGGCAGAAAAAAACAGAGAAAATAGAAATAGAAAAAGGACCAACTACTAGGAGATGAATGTTTGAGAGGGGAAGGTAGAGGTGAGTGTCTTTATGCCAGGCGTTGAGAAGCTAAAATATGATAAAGGGACAAGCACAGATGTCTTGCTATAGAGGAGATAAGAGGAAGGTAGTGAAAGGGTGCCAAAGCAAACTCTCAAGGAACAAGAAAGTGAACGTAAGAGAGGATGTGGACAGTGGGTTATGGAAGGGAAAGAGTGAGTTAATACTTTCATAAAGGTATAAGGAGACCAACAGATGGTTAAAAAAAAAACAGGAATAGAGATGAATATATTGAGTGATGGCCAAGGGTGGAGGTGTAGCTGAAGGGAAATATCAGTTTGAAGAGGGGTAAAGTGAAAGATACAGAAGTGGCATAAGAAGGAGAATAGATGAGAAAGTGATGGGATGATATGTAAATTGTAGGGAACAGAGATATTTTGGTACATAAGGGGCCAATAGTAAGTGAGGCACAATGATAGATATGAGAGAGCATTGTGAATAATGGCAGATAGGAGAGGTATTAAGAAAGAAGTGTAGTAGAGGGGAGAGAGAGAGAGCAGTGGCTGAAGGCATAGCAAGGAGGTGACTGGTAGAAATAGTGTGGATAGGGATGATATTGAGGAATGGAAATGGTTGATGGGAAAAGGGAGGGGGCCAGAAGGAGGGGATGTAATATGTACTCTCAGGAGATTACAGAAGTTGAGTAGTACCATAGTTTGGGAGTGATAGCTGTTAGATGAGAATCAGGAAGTGGAATGAAATACTTGATGTGCTAGACAGAAAGGAGGCAAGGGAAAAGACCTGTAGATAAATACACAAACAAGTGGTTTTGGGATGGGTCTTCTCAATTGCCAATCATCTCAGTCTTTTGTTACTTCCTCTATAAGACTCAGAGTTTTGAGGTTAGTCTTTTATACTTTGTCTCATGTCTTCCTAGTCTCCTTCATCCACAAATTCCATCCATCTTAAGCAATCAGCATTTATTTCATCATACAGACCACATGACCAAACCAACACAGTCTTCATGATTCCTTTTATTCTTGTAATTAAAAAAAAAAGAAAAATGTGAAGAATGAAAAGTTATAGATTAGCAACTAAAAGAAATCACACTATTCTTGGCATAGTTTGGCAGACTATTTAACCAAAGTGATGGGTAGTAAGGTTGATGGTGGACAAGAAGGAAATTGAGACATAGAAGAGATTCTTCATAGAAAATATTAAAAAGTACAAGTCCTCTCTTTTAAACCTTTTAAGGGAAGTACTTTCTGTTATGAAAGTAGAAGTTTCTAGAATTGTTTTGTTGTAAAAGAAATTATCCAGAGTGGACTGCTACAGCTTATTCTTCTCAACATTCTAAAAGTATTGCAACACATTATCAGAAAGATACTTCACACCTGACTAAACATCTTTTAAGAGAGAATTACTCATTCTTACAATGTCTGTGAGCTCATGCCAGAAACATTAAAAAAAAAATCTTCTTTAGTTCTTCTTTTGACATAGAGTTCAGTTGTTGTTGCATGAATTCACCCTCACCCCAAACAGAGAACCTTCAGCTTGTTGATGAATACTTTATGTTCTATGCTTCCCAACCAAAACATTTATGTTCCTTTTGCTCACCTCCAGGCCCATGGGAGTTACCCAAACATGCAATTTTCTCAACTACAGGTTCTGTCCCTAATATTTCAAACTTCATTGAAAACAAACATCAACCTACAATGATCTCCAAGTAAAAGTGGAACACAAAGAAGAAAGCTCTCTCTCTCTCTCTCTCTCTCTCCATTTCTCTCTCTGTCTTTCTCCTTCTCTCTCCCCCACTTCTCTCTCCCCCACTTCTCTCTCTCTCTCTCCCTCTCTCACTCATTCACTCATTCACTCTCATATTTCTTCCATAGTTTAACTATTAAACATTCAGCATCCATAGTAATCAAATGATCATTCTACACTCACATCACTTGATGCCATTTTCTCTCTCACAAATAATTCCTTTCTTTATTTCTTACACTGCTGTTCTGTCTTTCAGGTTTTCATTTCACTATGGTGATTACTATCTTTTTATACAAAAATCATAAATCAAAAACATTATTTTCATAAAAAGGCTTAATTTTTTTTTCTTGCAAACAATTCCATTAGTTTTCTTTCGAATGGATTGACAATCTTCAACGCTGCTACCAATGTCAGGGAATACATGAGTATACTTTGTATTCATGTGCAACACATGAGTACATTGTATTCATGGGTAAAGACTGATTCATTTTCTTTCAATGCAGCAAATTCTTCACATAGTTATTTCAATCCATGTTATATAACATTTCGGTTCCTTTCAGTTTGTGACATCAGTAAAACAACAGAATCATCTGGCATTTTCATATAAAGCTATATACATGTAATATTGGCATGTGAGGGCACTAATGACCTTTTCGTTAGTTTGGATTTTAATTCGTTATTTTTCTGTGATATTCATTGACAACATTTTATTCATTGTCAAATCAATTGTAAAGCAATCATTACCACGACTTCATGATTTCATCATTTTCACAGTTACATTTTCTCTTTGTATGTAACTACACACACACACACACACACATGTATATGGATAATCAATACACATATATAATATATGCATAGACAGACTGACATACAGATAGATATGCATATACATGCATTATATATGCATATGTCTAATACAATAAATGCAAAAACTATTCTGTGTGTCAGTGTGTTACACTTAGACCCCCTCTCTCACTATTCAATGACTCCTACTATTCCTCATGATGGGATGAGAGTAATAAGCATGTATAGAGATGGTGAGGGCAGTGGGAAAGACAGGCAGAGAGAGAAAGAGAGAGGGAGAGAAAGTGAGACAAAGAAAATTTAGGAAGAGCTAATGATATTTTATTAAAAATAGTAGTGTTGATGGTGGCAGTGGGAGTAATAATAAAAGAGAGAGAAAGAGTGGATATGTGAGAGAAAGAGGGAGATGATGTACAACTTTGTTTAAGCATGTCCCTTTGACAGAAATTCCTGTCACCAACATACTGAACACTTTCATTTTTGTTTATTTTTTGCTTTCTTTAATACACACACACATATATATATATATATATATATATATATATATAAAATACACTTTAATTGAAATAAAGCTTCCTACTTTTTCAACTTTAATAAATCGTTTCTACTGGAAGGACAAGGCTTCAAATTTTAGGGGAAGGGATTAAGTCAATTACATTGCCCTCTGTACATAACCTGTATTAATTTTATCGACCCTGAAAGGATAAAAGGCAAAGTCAACCTCAGCAGGATTCAAACTCAAAACCTAACAGTAGATGAAATACTGATAGGCATTTTACCCAGCCTGCTAATGAGCTTGCCAGCTCGCTGCCTCAATATAATATAATAATATAATAAATGTGAGTGTCAGTGTGTCACACTTTTTCAACTTTACTTCTAGAAGCCGCAGCCCAACATATACCATTTTGAAATCAGCCTGACTCCATAAGTAAATTAAAAACATTCCAGGCTGAGTCCTAAAATTTTGGATTCCCAAGTTTTCATTACTGGGATTGTTTTTGGCAATTTTCTCATGTGACTTTTTGTGATAAATTCTTTTGTACAATAACAATTTTTATAATCTAAAGGCTAACTCCATGAGTAAATTAAAAACGTTCCAGGCTGAATCCAGACCTGGAGTCCTGAAATTTTGGATTCTTATGTGTTCAATACTGCGATTGTCTATGGTGATATTTTTTACATAACCTTTTGCGGTAGACATAATCATGATTGGAATATGACCCTGGAGGAAGCAATTGCAATAAATTGCATTATGTGGATTTCCTTTTTTGCAGATCTTCCCATTCAGGGTCAGTTGCTTCAGAGCTATATACTAGCTTAAAAGCCACCCAATAGGGCAGCTTTTAAGCTGGTATTCATATGTAAATATATATATGTATAGATATATGTATATACACATATAAGAGGAATGACCACTAGGTGGACTCCTATTAGGCTAAATGTAGACCCCCACCCCACCCCACCTAGTGGTCTTTCCTCTTATATGTATGTAATATAATTTTGTGAATCTTCAGATTTTTTTCAATATGCTAGGCACTAGTTTAAACTGATGTTAATTAAATTAATATCAATTTTTTACCCTTATTATTTAAATTTATATACATATAATATATATATATATATATATATATATATATATATATATATATATATATATATATATATATATATATATATATATATATACACATATACATATATTCATATATATACACACACACACATATGTGTGTGTGTATAAATATATAAATGCAAATATATGCTTGTATATTTGTATCTACCTATAGACATGTATACATATGTATATGTGTCTATACATGTATATATAACAGATAGACAGACAGACAGATAGATAGATATACTGATATATGTATATATGTACACACACACATATAGAGGCATCACCATCAGTTTGAAAGAGGGAAGTCAAGTATAGTTCTGACAGTTCAAGAAAGAATGTGATGCAACAATACGACATTAAAAGGCTAATTTTTCAGTATATCAGACTTGTGGATTTTCTCCAGAAACGCTAATCTGAAATTATTTCAAAGCAACATTAACGAACAGTACATGCTTGTATGGAATTACTTTAGTAATGTACTCTGCAGTCTGTTACATAATTACCAAAATCTACATCAATGGCTGATTCATTCTGAATAATCACAGATATAATGCCAACTTGATGCCAACTGCCTTTTCAACTAACCATAATCATTTTCTTAAAACTAGATTCTTTGACTCTTAAGTAATACCATTGTCTCAGACATGTTCACATTTCAAAAGTTTTATTTTCTTTAGCCATTCTCTCTGTCTTGTACGCTGTTTAAACTTCACTGGATTGATTATTGCAACAAGATATACTTCTGGGAGTCTGGTCTTGATCTCCATAATAATGGCTTCATAAACTGGAACAAATGGAATATAGTTGAGAGTTGAGGCTTGATATATATGCACTCAGCTTTATGTTTTAAATTCTTATTGAGTAATTGCTTATCAGCAGCAGCAATATCACCATCACTATCATCAGCACCATCATCACCATTGTCTCCACCACTACCACCTTCAATGCCAGCAGCATTATCATTATTATCATTGGCATTGTTATTTTAAGGTTAAAATCTGTTTCCCCATGCTGATACAGGTTGGATTGATCTGGTTCATTTTGAACTATTGTAATTCCATTCACAAGATCCATTATTTTGAGAACTGGCATCACTTTTTCTGTCCATGCCTTCTGACTCCATGTAGCACACGTATTAGTGTGCTGTTTTGGTAACTATCACCCACACAAACACAGTCTCCTCTGTACATCACCTGCTGTTGGCGCTGTCAATATCCAGCAGAAATCACAACTCACGTTCATAGCCATTGCCATCACAGATTTGCAACATCTTCATTTGGTAAGAATTTTTCCGAACCAGTGCCGTACAAAAACAAAAATCAAAAAACACAAGCAGTACAGACTGTTAAAGGATTGGTTTTAAAAATGGCATCCAGTCATAGAAATCAAGCCAAAATTTCAGACACTGGAGCTCGGCACAGTTTTCTAACTTAGATCCAGGAAAACTATCTAACCATGCCAGTGTGGTAGATGGTCGTTAAAAGATGATGATGAATGTGGTGGGGAGGCTGTGATGATGATGATGGTGATGATGATGATGATGATGATAATGACTATGATGGCCATGATGATGACACTGACATGACTATATTTACCATATCTATTCACAAGACTTTGGTCAAACCTGGGCTATAGTAAATGGTATTTGCCCAAGATGCCACAGAGCAGAACTGATTTCAAAACTATGTGGTCAGAGCAAACTTGTTAAGAACACAGCCATTCCTGCATAGAGGAATTATATACATTGTGCTTATTCTTAAAAAATCTGTGAAACCTGAGGTAAATCTCTCTCTGATATGAAATGATGAAAGAACTAACAATTTTTGCAAATATTATTACAGCTTCTTTAAATGCTGCTATTTTTTTATTCACAAACTAAAAAACATCACTCCTCTCACCACCACCACCACCACCACCACCATCATCATCATCATCATCATCATCATCATCATCATCATCATTCTGACATGGTTTCTATGTCTGGATCCTTTTCCTAATGTCAACCACTTTACAGTGTAAAGCTCTGACATGGCACTAGCACCTGTGAAGACTGTCTTGTAACTTGCAAGGCTAAGGGCCTAAACAAGCCCTTATTACTGAAAAAGAAGGGTGCTGATTCTAAGCAAGGGATGAGGGAAGTTAAGTAAGGTGAAAAGAAATAGATTTAAAGTTGCATTATGCAGGTAGGGCAGTCCATTCTGGCAAGTTCACTCTGTTGAGTGGTTGGTGTTAGGAAGAGCATCCAGCTGTAAAAATCCTGCTAAAACAGTCACAGAAGTCTGGTGCAGGCTTCTGCCTGGCTGGTTCTTGTGAAACCGTCCCACCCATGCTAGCATGGAAAGTGGACATTAAACAATGATGGTGATGTCAAGTATTTTTTAGGTGCGAGGATCTAATGGATCACATTTCTCTCATATACTTGTAAATCTTCTTGTATAAAGGTAAACCTATATAAAATACCCAAATCTATATATCTCTATCCAATACCTTTGTCTACATATCTATATGCAATATCAGAATCTATCAATCTTGTAATATCATATTACAGTTAAATGAAGAAACAAACTCTGAGTCACCTTCCCTAATACATAATCTGGTTAACCCTCAGACAGCAAACAATACTCTGAGTTCCAAATTCCACTCAAGTGAAATTCATGTATCATCCAGGGCTGATATAAAGAAAAATGCTATAAACCATGTTGTAAGATTAGTAGAAGTGTTAGAACATTAGAGCAGATGTTTTGCACTATTCGTTCCAGTTCTTTGCATTACGAGTGTAAATCTAACATCTTGATATGGCTTACTTGAGTGGTACCCTTAATCTAGCATTCAATTGAACACCACTACATGACATTTTGAGTATCTTTAGTGGAGTCCACTCATTTGCAAAAATTCTGGTCAGGTCTCTGCTTGAAACTCTCTCCCATCAGTCTCTTAGAGTACCTACTAAAGATCGTGGGCAATGCCTTCTCTCCCTATCAAAACGATAAAAATTTAGTGATGTATTGTCAAGCTAACTGTAGAAATTGAGGTAATACAATGGTGTTACGCCAAGAATATTACTTAATACAACAGATAAGCAACTGGATGAGGTTAGAGCAAAGATATAATTATATATATATAATATAATATATATCTAAAGATCATATATCTAAAGCTGGATTTGTTAGAGCCACCCAAAGGCCCTGTTATTTTCATCTAGAGTAAGGACCAGATACTGAAACAGCTTAGGATTCAAAGGCCTATCTCTTTTCAGTACTTTGCATAGAAACCCAAGAGATTTGCAAGGCATAGATGTGAATGTAAGCATACAACACCTAAACCTCTTTTCATCAGAAATGTCTGGAAAATTAAATTATTGTGGGAAAAACAAGAAATGGCTGCAATATCCAAATCCCTCATTCATGAAAACCAACTACAACAGCCTGTAAAAACTAAATGATTTTAAAGTAACGCTATATTGGCTGTGACCAAGCTGTGGCGCAGCTGATAGGGTGATACTGGTAACAAAGTAAAACAGTAGAACTTTTCCAAACTACTGAGAATTATTTTTTAACTGAATTATCAAAGTACACACAAAAATCAGCTGCTGTAAAATGTGTGATGTTCACAGGGTTTAAATAAAAGATATTGCTAGTCTCCAAATATTAAAATTGAAATAACAGGCACTAAGAAATTGTATGAAAGAGCAATGCTATGCTTACAACTCGAATGATAAGAGCAGCATGATGATAAAAAAAAAAGAAAACAAAAAAGTTTGATGTTGCATCATGGGAAGGGGCTTGTGGCATTGGAATACATAAAAAGAATCTCTATGGTCAGGCCAGAGGCATATTGTGATCTGTCAGCAAGACAACGAGATAAGGTTGTTATGATTGTCTGACAACACACTGTATGGCAATCCATGCAATTTCCACACATGCCAGCACAGTAAAATCAAGACTCAAATATTGATAATGGTAGTGGCAGTGGTGGCAGTGGCAGTAGCAACATTTGTGGTAGTAGCTGGTGGCAGCAGTTTATGATGATGATGAGGAGGAGGAGGAGGTCTATGATGACAATAATGATGGTGATGGTGATAAACGATGCTGATGATAATATTGATGATGAAAAAAAAAAAAAGAAAACACTCATGTCGCACTTTCTTTCTCTCTTGGAAGATTTTTCTGAGCTGGCGCTCTCATTAATCTTCTTCCTGTCCATTTTATTATTTGTTTGCTAACTTCTCAGATACATACATACATTATATGCACACACATACACATGTACATACACATAAACACATTCATATATATATACTTACATAAACATATATATATAGAGATAGAGAGAAAGGGGGGAGATGTGTGTATATATATATATATATATATATATATATATATATATATATAT
>NC_068996.1:57042419-57048796 GCF_001194135.2 Octopus bimaculoides
ATATATATATATATATATATATATATATAGCCATCTAAGAATCCGTAAGTCAGAAAAAATATGCACTTAGTAGAGTGAGTACCTTAATCAAAGTACACAGTATTATATATCCAATATGTCTGATCTTACCAATTGGTTTTGCACTAGGGCTTCTTTTGAATTATGAGGTAACAATCTGATTATGTAACTTTGCACTCTACAGAGTTGACAGTTATGGAAGAAAATATGGTGGCCATATTTTCTTCCATAACAGAAAAAAGTTCTTGCATATAACACTCTTTTGGAAAATTCTTCCCCAATGAAATACCCAACTAACCAGTTTTGGTGTGAAAATTTAAATTGAATTAATTTAATTTAATACCTGTAATTGAACTAATTGGATATGGATACAGCTGTTGGACTGGAATTTCATTATATGGATTTGAATATTTTAAAATAAACTGATGTCTGCATGTCAATTTCTCCATTTTCTTCTTTTTCTCATTCATATATATACATATATATCATCATCATCATCATTTTTAATGTTCATTATCCATGCTGATATGGGTTGGATGCTTTCACCAGGGCTGGTAAGCTGAAAGGCTGCACCAGACTCCAGTCTGATTTTCCAAGGTTTTCTACGGTTGGATGCCCTTCCTAACACCAACCACTCTGAGAATGTAATGAATGCTTTTACATGCCACCAGCATGGGTGCCAATTTGTGTGACACCGGTATCTGCAATGACTGTGATTTTACTTGGCTCGATGAGTCTTCTTCTCAAGCACAACATAATGTCAAAGGTCTTGGTCATTGCCTCCATGAGGCCCAACACTCAAAAGGAACTCAGCTACTTTGCCTCCATGAGGCCCAACGCTCAAAAGGAACTCACCCACTATGCCTCCGTGAGGTCCAACGCTCATTGATTTTCTGATATATGTATATATATATATATATATATATATATATATATATAAATGTGTCGAGTGCATGTGTTATTGTCTCCTTTTCTTGACAGTATGTGATAGTTTTAGATGAATGCAATTGTCACATGACCAGTGTCCTTTGTTCATTTTCCACAAAAGCATGTCTGATCATAAAGGAATATTACCTTGCTTAAAAATTGGTGGGTGTTGGTGACAAGAAGAACATCCACTTGTAGAAAAATTCACTTCAATAAAGTTCCACCTGACCCATGTAAGTATGGAAAAGTGAATGTTAAAACAGTAATGATGATGGCATGTGTGTGTGTATATATATATAGGGGGAGGATGTGTAAACACATCACACACACACACACACACACATCCATGTGCACTTGTATATGCCTTATATAAATGTTTATGTGAGTCTTTGTGTCTTTGTTTTTGTGTATAGAATATAATTCTGAATCCATACACATGCATATATGTAATATACTGAGGCCCATTATTCTGCTTTAGTGGCCTACAAAATTTGTTATATATCATTAGAATTTTGCTCTTTATTTGATACCCACACAAGTAGTTGGTATTAAGTAGGGCATCCAGTTGTAAAAACCAAGCCAAAACAGATATGGACCCTGGTCAGCTCCTGTCAAACCGTCCAACCCATGCCAGCATGGAAAACATGTTAAGTAATGATATATACGTCTATATGAGTTACAGGTTAAACAACCATCTAAGGGATAATAAATATCCTATATACTACTTGATGTATACCTATGTATTTATATCCAAATGTATATATATATATATATATATATATATATATATATATATATATATATATATATATATATATATATATATATATATATATATATATATATATCTGTACATGTATATTTTATTTATTTATTTATTCTATATACATATACAGGTATTATCATCATCATTATCATCACCATTTAACGTCTGCTGTCCATGTTGGTATGGGTTGGATAGTTTGACCGAGGCTAGTAAGTTGGAAGGCTGCACCAGACTCCAGTCTGATTTGTCATGGTTTTCTACAGCTGGATGCCCTTCTTAATGCCAACCACTCTGAGAATGTAATAGGTGCTTTTACATGCAACCAGCATGGATGCCATTTGCATGACACCGGTATCTGCCATGACTGTGGTTTTACATGGTTTGATGGGTCTTCTTCTCAAGCATAGCATAATGCCAAATGGAATTGGTTGTTGCCTCCATGAGGCCCAACACTCAGAAGATGTTTTTATGTGCCACCAGCATGGGTGCCATTTGCATAACACTGGTCTCAGTCATTGCCTCTGTGAAGCCCAGCACTCAAAAGCTCAACCACTTTGCCTCTGTGAGGCTCAATGCTTGAAAGGTGCTTTTACATACCACTTGCATGGGTACTGGTTACGTGATACCAGCATCAGCCATGAGTGTGATTTCACACAGGTTTTCTCAAGCACAGCATATCGCCAAAGGTCTTGGTCACTAGTCATTGCCTCTGTGAGACCCAAAGTTTGTAGCTCACCTCTTCCCATGTCTTCCCAGGTCTACCTCTGCCACGGGTTCCCTCCACAGTTAGAGATCGGCACTTCTTTAAACAGCTGTCCTTGTCCATACACATCACATGACCATACCAGTACAGTCATCTCTCTTGCACACCACATTTGATGCCTCTTATGCCCAACTTTTCTCTCAAGATGCTTACACTCTGTCAAATGTGCAAACTGACATTGTACATCCAGCAAAGCATTCTAGCTTCATTTCTTTCAAGCCTACACATGTCCTCACCTGTCACAGCCCATGTTCCACTGCCATGTAGCATAGCTGTTTACACAAAGGCATCATACAATCTCCCTTTCACTCTGCGAGAGTGAGAGAGAGAAGCTATGTATTATATATAATACATATATTCACATATAAAATATGTATTCATATATGTTAAACATACATATATTATATTATATTACCTTACATTATACATAATTCTTTTCCTAAATAGACTGCACTTCTATTCAAGGCTCTGATGTAGCTCAAAAGGTGTTACTCACACACTCAACTATAAGTACACTGCATCTTATAGCAGAAACAGCTGTTAGCTAATGAAGTTCAAAAAATAATTGTTTATACCTTTGTCATCTTATTTTCTTATATCATCGTTATCATTTAACATCCACTTTTCTTTGCATACTCTCTATCTCCTTTCTCTTATTTCTCTCTCTCTCTCTCTCTCTCTCTCTCTCTCACTCTCTCACTCTCTCTGTTTTCTAGTGTCATGCTAAGAAACCTACAGGCTAGCTTCATGGACACACGGTGGGATGTTTGCCAGACTATTTCTCTCATTTTTATATATTCAGCAGAGCTCATTGAGATAAAAGAGAATATTACAGATTGTTATGGATATACAGAGACATAATATTAAATTAAGCTGAGACAATAATTATTTATGTATCTATTTAAACTAGATATGCTGTCCCATCTTGCAAATACATCTCCCTGGTAACGTGATGGGATCTCTGACTTTTCACCAGTTGACTGTACTCTTTAACTTGACAAGTATGATCCATCCCCTGCTACCACAGTTACTCCTGCTATCATGACGATACATGACAGCTGGGGACCATCTATTGGGATCACCAGTTCAGTCCTTGAATATGTTGTTAGATATAATGAAGATAATGTGGGTCCTTTGCACAAAGCTGACAGGACAGTGTAGAAGCCACTGAGCAGACAACCTGTGCAACAGAATGGTAACTCTGAATAAAAAGAATTGATGAAAATACACCTTGTTTTTAGAAGGACAATTCATTTCTGACAAATGCCCTTTTCTTGTGCTTAAGATAGAATAAGGTAAACTAAGTTCACGCTTTAAAATGGTTGGTGAGAGGAAAGGCATTCAACTGATAAATCTAACAAAATTACGGAGGTCAGAAATACAATGAAAATCAAATTTGTGTGTATGGAGTTAACATAACATTGAGGAGGGCTATCAGAAGAGAAGATCATCCTCACCAGATTTTGACTTTCATCAAATGATTGAATCAGCTCTAATTATTAACGATGCAAAAAAAAAAAATAACAGAAAAAGTAAAGAAAACAACATTCATACAAGAACTGACCCATTATTGGAAAATTTTCCTTTCTGTCATATTTAGAAATGTGAGGTGAGACAATCAACACTGGCATGAGGGGATGTTGCTTCCAAGAGGCTGAAGAAATGTTAAAACACAAGCAGGTCATTTGCTATAATAATGAGGTTGCTATCAAATGTTATTGAGGTGATCTGCAAGAGGTTACGATGTGAATACACTTCAACCAGGCAACTATGTGGATACTAAAACTGCAGTTTCAGGTTCAATTCCATTGCACAGCATCTACTATAACCCCAGGCCCAGCCAATAACTTGTGAGTTTGGTCAACAGAAACTATGTGGAAGCCCAACATATATATGTGTGTGTCTGATGTTTGTTTAATCTCCACCACCACTTGACAAGCAGTGTTGGTTTGTTTACATTACAATAGCTTAGCAGACTTAAATAAGTTATTGGGTCAATTTGTTCAAGTAAGCTGTTCAATGTGGTGTCCCAGCATGGCTGCAGTTCAATGACTGAAGCAAGTTAAAGAGAAAAGATATATATGTTTGTGTGTGTATGTGTGTGTGTATTATACATGATATATCATATAAAATACATAGGTATATACAGTATGTATGTATAGATAATATGTAATATTTATATAGAATAGATAGATGGATGGGTGGACGGACAGACAGACACTTTAAGTGGGTTTAATTGAAGAAACAATTTGTTAATTTATATAATTGTCACATGTTTGTTATTATTAGTTGGTCTACTCCTCTCACTTGCTAAGTTTGTTTCTTATTCTAACTCCAGATTAAAATATTCATTTTAACCCTCCAGTGTTGAACTCTAATGAGTGAAGGCCTTAAGGTGGTATGTGTTAGGCTCTGATGGAATTATCTGAAATGCAGCTTTAAGAAAATTGAGTGACACCACTAATGTTAATAGATTCTACCACACACTCAATGATTTATTGCTTGCATCGGAAATTATTGTTGTTGTTATTATCATTGTCATTATTCCTTATTATTATTATTATTATTATTATTATTAGTAGTAGTAGTAGTAGTAGTAGTAGTAGTATTATTATTCCATTAGGCACAACAGGTTAAACTGTTGGAAAAGAAAAGAATCCGAACATCAGGCTACAACAAATAACCTTAGATGCCAAGAACCCTCCTAAGTATCCTAGCTGTCCCTAATAACACTGTTTACTGCAGCTCTACTAAACTGGGTTTTATGCCTATTTCCTTTATCCATCTGTTCAGATCTTTAGGGATAGTTCCCAATGCACTTGTAACTACTAGGATACATTTTACCCACACTTTCCATAGTTTCTGTAAATCAAAGTCCTTGTACTTTGCTATTTTTTTCCATACTTCTCATATCAATGTTTTCATCATTTGTAACTGTAAAGTCAATTATCTGGCACTTTCTATTCTCTATCTCTAACTACTACTAAATCAGACCTTATAGCTTCTATTACTCTGTCAGTCTCAGTGTTAAAATCCCACAACAATTTGTATTCCTTATTTTTTCACACTTCCTATGATTATTATTATTGTTGTTGTTGTTGTTAGTTATATATATAAAATGAATGCTACAAGTGTAGTACTTCATTCTAAACAAAGTCTTCAATTATCGATCTATTGATTTATTTACTGTTTGAAATTTAACCCACAACCTTTTATCTCAACAGCATTTCCTGCTTAATTCTCGTTTTGTTTAGTTTGTTTTTGTGTGTGTGCGTGTGTTTTTTCATTGGACTTTTAGGGGATTTTTAGTGTTTTTTTTTTTTTTTACAAGACTTGAAGCAAACATCCCTTACATTAATATTATATATTCTTATAATTTTAAAATCTTGCCGTAGAAAAATCCACAGGGTACAACTCACAAGCTAGCTTTTATCACGTTACTATGCTTTTAACAGGATTTTTGTTTTCTTAAGTAAACATGCATTAACATTTACTTGATTGAATGATTATCAGAAAAAGGAGGGGGAGGAGGAGGAAGAGGCGGTGGAGGTGCGGTTGTTGTTGTTCCCTCTGCTTTGCAAATTATTCTTTATTGGGCAATGTGTAGTGAAGGTTAAGTTAGGTATAGAATGCAAGAAAGAAAGAAAGAAAGAAAGAAAGAAAGTGAATGATGGGATGGGAGTGGGTGGAAGAAATTCTGGAAGATGTTGCCTCTGTTGGTAACAATAAAGATCTGATTCTATGCAGAACTGTGTAGGGACTTTGATGCTACATGGGGATAAGACATGTGGTTATAGTCTGTGGCAAAATATGTGAAATGAGGTGAGTATATGTTTTATATACATATACCTGCATATATATACATAATAATACTCATATTCATATATATATATATATATATAT
>NC_068996.1:57049321-57054178 GCF_001194135.2 Octopus bimaculoides
TTTATATGTCTGTATTAATATGCATGCTAAACATTATACAATTATAAATTCACAAACCAGTGTAGATAAAGAGAGCTAGCTCATCAGATCACCAAATGTTTCAACACTAAGCACACATATAAAAGTTTATCTTTAAATATACAATGTATGGAAGACTGATACTAGATAAAATGAGCTTGATATGGATTCTATGAATCCATATATTACACTAAAAATTTATGTGTATGTGTATGTATGTGTGTATGGAAGGTAGTGGACAAGGGAACTGTGAGAGAGAGAGAGTATGTGTGTTCATGTATGAAGTACGTTTAATGAGCATGATGGTGCATGATTACAATACAAAGCATGTGGAAGTTGGATGCTTGCCCTCACATGTAATATGTGATGTGAATTACAAACAAATGTTGGATGAAATACTAGCAAGTAGAGTCAGCATCAAAGGGTGTCTTTGGCTGAGGTGGGGGTTGTAGTTGTTGCATTTCAGAATATTTGGCTCCATGTGTGAGATGTCAAAGAGCCATATTAACAAAGAACACAATATTCTATAATGCAATCGTATCTAATCCAGAATCATTAAAATATCCATTAGCATTCTTAAGGTGTTGCTTCTGACTGTTTACATTCTGGGTTCAAATCTTGCCAAAGTCAACCATACCATTTTATCCATTTAGAATTGGTGGAATAAAGATATTTGTGTTATTCTTCCAAGCAGTGTTTTGTTTGTGTTACATTCTTTTCTTTTTGGTTTTGTTTTTTGTGCTTTTAAATAAGTATCTGTTTAAACATGATGAAATCTGTTTATTTGAGCATTTTGGACTCTGTTGATACTATCATAAGGAAATAGTCAATTAGTCTATCAGGCCTGAATCTAAAATTAACACCGCTTATACTTCCTGACGTTTTATAGCTTATATACTTCTCATGAAATAATTTCATTGATCAGATCTTCAGAATTTCAATTGCATCGACACTCTATGTTGCACTTCTCTGTGTTAGATTACTGGTTCTCTGAATCCATATCTCATACTACAAATTTATATATTTATATCTATCTATCTATCTATCTATCTACACACACACACACATTGATTTAGGCAAGCTACCTAATTTTCATATCAAGAGAAAGATACATATCTTAACATAGATGAATCTTTAGTTGAAAATTGATCTAAATTATGAAAAGATGGCTGCAACTTGATCTTAGCTAAGCCATATAACTTTTTCTTCTTTACCTAAAACTTAAGTGGTTTGTCTCAAATTAGATACTGTATATAAAATATTAATAATTCTCAATTCATTTGAGAATTATTGTTTAGTTAAAATTGTTGACAAACAAACAGCACTCAATACATGTGTACATACACATACTGAAACAGTAAAAATCCATGGAAAATTCTAATAGACTGCTTCAGCAGTAAATGAAATACAAAATGGTTTGAAAAAAGGAATAAATTATTTTGCTGTGTAAAAGAGGTGATGCATAATGTCTAATACTTTATGTAGGATGGTATAACATGGGAGAAGTTTATTTGTATTAATATATGTACCTTGTTTTTGTACATTTCAGTTCCATGGTCTTCCGGCACGGATAGAAGAGAGTCTTCAAGTTGCTGAGAATCTCCGACGTGTCTATTCCCAGAGTGATCGATGTGACATCTGCAAGACACACATCAGTCAGCTGAAACAAGAAGCCTTTTTAATAGTGAGATCCATCCAAACCAGTGGAGATTCTGTCCAGGGTGCAGCTTTACAGATACGTTCCACACAAACTCTGCCTGGCTCACCACCCAGTTACCAAAGGTAAAACATCTATTCTTTTCTTCATCATCATCATTATTATTATTCCATATATGCACAACAGCTTAAACTTTTGGAAAAACTTCCTATCATAAGGCTACAACAAGTAACCTTAGATGTCAAGAACCTTCTTAAGAATCCTAATTCTCCCCCCTTTTAATACCGTTTTCTGGAGCTGCACTAAACTAGATTTTATAAAATATTATTATTATTATTATTATTATTATTATTATTATTATTGAAAAGGTTGCAAGATGCAACAAAAATTTTAGAAAAATAAATAAATAAATGAGTGGAAACTTTACCGGTGAGTGTGTTAAATTATAAGACATCTCTCCAGACACAACAGAAAATCCTCTTTGCCATGACCACACAGTCAAGTCTGCATCTATATTCCTTCTGTGCCAAAGAACTATAGGAACTTACTATGCACATAATGGATTCCTCTTTCTCATTACTCTGCACTTTGCACTTTTTGCGGATTTGTCCATTTTGGTCTTAATGATATTCCTCCACAATGACTGACTTTGAGCAGCCATTATCGGTCGTTTTGTTTCTTTCTTAAGGCCTCTATTCTTCGGCCATAACCATGACTCATCTGTGTTTATCTGAGACATTGACTGTGTAGTTCTTTTCCCCGGATGTTTCTTTCTCTTTTTTCTTTTCTAGTATTCTTTCGTGATCTCCACAGCTTACTTTGGCAGCTGAAATCAATCTTTCTAACTTGCTTCTCACATATTCTTGTATATCTCGTTTTGCCCTCTCTGCACAGCCTTCTACTGCTATCAAACTTCCTTCTATGGTAGGTAAAAAATCTATTGACACTGTCTCTGAAACATTGTCTTCCTGGTTTTACAATCTGTCTTTTAGTTCTTAGTCCAGTTCAGGAAAGCAGCAGAATGTCTTATTAGAAAGTTCACCCATGTGTTTACTGCACAGATACTTTTCTTCCTTCAATCAATTTTCAGCTTGGCACCCTTTTAACACTCCTCAGATATTCATTTCTCATCTTTTCTTTGATTTCGTAACAGAGGATTCTATCTGTTTCCAATACACCCAGGTACTTGGAGCTGTCACCCTCATTCATTGTTCAAATTGCTGTCTTATTTGGTAGATCAGTCCCTTCTGACTTGGATATTCTTCCTCTCCTTATTACTAGCACCACACATTTATCTATTCCAAAACCCATGTCAATGTTGTCACTCACAACTTTAACATTATTATTATTATTATTATTATCATTACTTCAAATTATTGTTTAAAGTCCTTTTCTGGATTGTGTTATATGACTTTTTTTTTTTTTTGAAACCTGTTTTTTTTTTTTTTAAATTAGAGCAGACATGGTAGTGTGTAGCTAAGAAGTTTGCTGAGCAACCATGATGTGATTTTAGGTTCAGTCCCAATCCCTGTCACTTTGGCTAAGCGTCTTTTGCTATTGCTCCAAGCTGATCAAAGCCATATGAGTGAATTTCAGAGTTGGAAACTGAAAGAAGCATATCAAGTGTGTGTGTGTCTGTGTGTGTGTGTGTGCGCTTCTAAATTTACAAGCTACTAATGGTGTTGTTACTCATTCTGCCAACAAATTGTCTGCTAGTTTTGTGTCTCTGAAGCATATGAAAGAAGAGATCCCTTACTAGGAAAACAGCTGATGGTTAGCAACAGGAAGAGCATCTAGCTGTAAAACAATACCACATGAATGTATTCATCTAACCCATACTAACATAGAAAAACAGATGTAAAAATTAATTAATAAATTTCAATATGGTTGGATAGAAGAGTGATAGAAGAACAGTCATTTTTTTATTGCCCATGAGGGGCTACACATAGAAGGGGACAAACACAATCGGGGAACTAAAATTATAAAATGGAGGTATAAAGAAAGAAACAAAATAAAAGAAAAGAATGAATTATGAAAACGATGATATAATGAGGTGGAATGCTCACTCGACCCCCGACGTCGAGTCGTTACATTGATACCGTTTTGTCGTTCACTGCCTTAAATCTAGCAGTTCAATTCCATAGTCCTCTTTCAGTTTAGTATAATTAATCTTTTTCGGCAACTTGTCTCTATCGCCGATGACTTTCTACCAATCAATGCCTTCATCATTCTTTTTTACTATTTCCCATTGTTCTTTGTTTACTAAATAACACATCGTAGTCTCACCATCATCATCTACGAATTCTACTTCCACCATATCCTTCCAATCGTTTAACCGTTTAAACATGTCATCTCCCGCGTTCTCATACAGAACGCAAGCAAAACAAACAGGGGGAGGGGAAATCCTATTTTCATCGTGTGTGTTTGTATTTTTTTTTTGTTTTCTTGTTGGAGGGGATTGGGTAGGTTTGGTGTTTGTATGGGGAGGGTGAGGTGAAAAGGGAGTGGATGGGCCCTGGGTGGGTTGGGGTTCACAATTACTTTCTTTCTTTTCCTTTTTTTCCTCCTCACGGCCGTTTCCCATTCCTTATCTTCTGGAGTTTCCTTTTCCACTTCTTGTGTCCTCTCTTGTGGTGGTGGCCGTCTCTCCTCTACCATTTTGGGTGGTGTAGGGCAGTTCGCTCTTATGTGTCCCTTCAGGCCACATTTAAAGCACCGTGGAACTCTTCTTTCCACTAACAGTATGGTATGAGCTGACAATGGAAGGTATATAGCAAAACTAGGTGTAAGACCAAATAAAAATGCAGAAAAGAGTGGTCATGCCTCATCTCAGGATGTTGAGTCTTACATATGACATTAAAAAAATCATGAAGATGAATGATACTATCGTATATAGGGCTTTCCTATAAGGTGTTATCCACCCCTGGTTGGAACTCTCCCGTATGACATGTACGCATGCTCAGTGACTTGCTTTAACAGTTGCAATCAGCTGAATGCACATTGCCAGTGACCTTTGACATAATTACCCACACTCTGTGGTCAGGATTCATTTTTTGGTTTGATGTCGGTATCGAAGGGATTACCAGACACCGGACAATACAGTGAGAGCAGCTTTCACTCACATCATGGTATTCGATGCTGTGTACGTGTCTGTCGTGGTAAAATATGCCACTCCTTAACTG
>NC_068996.1:57054349-57057461 GCF_001194135.2 Octopus bimaculoides
ATATAAGCTTCTGCTTATTCCTGTCTGAAGTATCGTCCGATACTTCAGACTTATCGTCCGATGAATTTACTTTGTTGACATTCTTCATCGACAAAATTTTTATTCCTTTCAACCTTTCAATCAAGTCCGCCTTTCTTCCAGTAACACACTGTCCATATAATCTTAAATATTTCTTTCACTCAGGCACAGTAAGTACTTCGATAGCTGAATCATCAAGCTGCTTTATATCCATGATAAGACGTAAAACAATAACAATGGCGTGGGTTAGCCTCCGGAAGTTTAATTATCTACATGGAGCGCCGCCTAGCCAAGGGAGATAACCTACTTATAGGAAAGCCCTATAGTGCTGTTTACAACATGTGTCACATGGAAAAAGTTAGGTTTTAGCAATAAAGATCATTATGATGATAATAAGCTTTTAATTCTTTACCAGCTTCAATCATTTGACTGTGACCATGCTGGAGCATTGCCATCAAGTGTGTAGCTGATCAGATGAACCCCTGTACTTAGTTTTTAAGTGTCTGGCATGCTATCAGACTCTCTCTCTCTCTGCTGAACTGCTATGTTTCAGGGACATAAACAAACTAACACCAGTTATTAAATTATGTTGTCAGAGACAAACACAACAATCTGTGCATGCATGCTTTTGCTTTCTGAATTCAAATTCTATAATGACCTGCTTGGGTGGTAGATGTAACCCTTGGCACCACCAGCAGACACCTTTTGTACATTTAACAGAGTTCACTTTATTACTTAACATCAAAGCCAGGTCTCTGGCTGAGGAAACTTTTCTCCCTGCTTCCCTCTCTCCTTCCCTCCCACCAGGCACAGATATCCTGTAAAGTGTCGTGAGCACTGTCCCTCTCTCTTAACTAAGCTATAGAGAAAATAGTTTCTTTAATCCACGATCTACTCTTGGGTATGCAGGGACACGATCAAAGTCATGAAGGAATATGGAAGGGTTGCCACAACAGCAGTAATTTCATCAACAACTACAAGAAGAGGAACGGATAATAGGGTGGGCATGACAAGGATGCTGATCCATCTTCTAGTAAATTTAAAATTTACTTGTCTTGTATTCATTTAGAATATTTCTCATTTCAGAATTTTGCAAATACATACTTTCCATTTCATATTTATATATCAGTTTTGTGAATTATTCTTTGTTATTTAAAAAAAAATAAAACATGTTTCTAAGGTTGCACATAGTGTCTCAAGTGCTGTACAACAGAGATGCATTACATTAAATATATCTACATTTAAAATTTCAAATGAGTTTTAATAATTAATGTCTAAGATATTGTTTTAAGAAAAAAAATCAGGAAGAGTTGCCAAAATAAGTCTACCAAATAACAAACAAATAACAGAAAGTTATGAATAGGATTCTTTATTATAGAACATGATAAACCAATTATATATATGTGGTGTGTTTGTTTTTCTCTCTAAGCATATGTATGCATTTCTATACAGGAATTTGAGAATATGCATATCATCATCATCATCATCATCATCATCATCATTGTTTAACGTCTGTTTTCCATGATAGCATAGGTCAGACGGTTTGACTGAGGACTGGCAAGCCAGAAGGCTGCACCAGGCTCCAAACTGATCTGGCAGTGTGTCTATAGCTGGATGTCCTTCCTAACGACAACCACTCCGAGAGTGTAGTGGGTGCATATGTATGTGTGTGTGTGTATATATATATATATACACACACACACACACACACACACACACACACACACACACACATATTTATGTGTGTGTTTGTATGAGAGAAGACAGATCACAGATTCCTTCAGGTAGATTGCCCTTCTTGATACGTAGAAAAAGCACAAGTAGCAACTCCATAAGATGTACCCAATAACATATAAGAGGTGCAACAATGTGAGAGGAAGGTTAACGGGGAATGTTGTTTTTGTGTGTGGAAGGTGCACAGGTATAATTAACACTAAAAATGTACAGAAAATAGACTCCATCGAATGCCAGTGGGGAAAACTTGATAGTTGATGGCTTCCGTTACTTAGGTGACCAAGTCAGTAGCAAAGGCAGATGCTCTGAAAGTGTAGCTGCTAGAATAAGAATAGGCTGGGCAAAGTTCAGAGAGTTCCTACCTCTGTTGGTAGCAAAGGGCCTCTCCTTCAAAAATGAAAGGCAGATTGCACGATGCCTGTATGCGAACAGCCATGGCAGTGAAACATGGGCTGTGACTGCCAAGGACATGCATAGGCTTGAAAGAAATGAAACTAGTATTTTTTGTTGGATGTGTAATGTCAGTGTGCATGTAGGACAGAGTGTACGGACCTCAAGATAAAAGTTGGCCATAGGAGGCATCAGATGTGGTGTGCAAGAGAGAAGACTGTACTGGTATAGTCATGTGATGTGTATGGATGAAGACAGCTGTGTAAAGAAGCTCTGATCTCTAACTGTGGAGGGAACCTGTAGAAATGATAGACCCAGGTAGACACGGGATGAGGCAATGAAGCATGATTTTCAAACATTGGGTCCAATGGAGTCAATGACAAGTGACCAACACCTTTGGTGATATGCTATGCTTGAAAAGACTCATCAAACCAAGTGAAATTGCTGTTGGGGCCAATGCCAGTGCTGTGTAACTGGCACTTGTACCTGCCAGTGGTACATAAAAAGTACATTGGGTGTGCTTGAGAAGACCTATTGAGCCAAGTGAAATCATAGTCGTGGCTGAGACCAGTGTTTTGTAACTGGCATGTAAAAAGCACCCACTACATTCTTGGAGTGGTTGGCATTAGGAAGGACATTCAGCTGTAGAAACTTTGCCAGATCAGATTGGAACCTGGTGTAGCTCTCCAGCTTACCAGTTTTCAGTCAAACTATCCAACCCATACCAGCATAGAAAACAGACATTAAATGATGATGATGATGATGATGATGATGATATATACATATATGCATATATAAATTCAAAAGGGGATAAAACTCTTTTACAAGAATTTTATCAAGAAGCCAGTGTGTAAAAAAATTCATAAGGGAAATTTCGGTACTAAATGTGGTTATTTTGAGAAGTCCAGCGTGTGGCATTATTTTTCTAGTAATGCCCATTATATAAATATATGCATATATATATAAATAT
>NC_068996.1:57057706-57058443 GCF_001194135.2 Octopus bimaculoides
ATATATATATATATATATATAGTGAGAGAGAGAGAGAGAGGAGACAATATTTAACCCCACTTAAACATGGATTTTGTATTAGAAGAAACTTTACTGCAGTAGATACCATGAGAGAAACTCACATACTGGCTTTTGGTGAAAAATGCATTTTGTTATTTCATTTTATATTTCAAAAATTATTGGAACAATGAATATTCAAAAGAAAACCAGGTTTGGTTTTACCAGCTGATGATCTGAAATGAGCAATTCTGAGCACTGACAATCAGAGCCTTTCATTTATAATGTCTCTCACCTTCCATCCATTTATCCTTCCATTGGAAAATAAGTTCATCCACAATTTCCAAATTCTACTCTCCAACCTCATGATAACACCAATCTTTCCTGTACTACCTCCCCTCACCTTCAAAAAAAAAAGACAGGAACCTTTGAAACCTCCTTGAAAGAAGCTCCACAATGTCCAATCTTACACCACCAGGCACTTTTAAATGCACTCATCAACTATGCAAATTACATTAAGAATATTATTAGTGTTATCACTGGACCCTAAGACACAACATGATATTACATTAGAACTTCTTCTGTTGCACATCGTCTAACCTTATATATATTGCATTATATACATACTTTGTGGTACTCTTTGCATTAGAAAATCAGGCTGACACCTTGCTGAACATTTTCAAGGACATATTTAATACATATATACGAAACCAACCCATCGCCATCCACTTTGACACTAA
>NC_068996.1:57058804-57064182 GCF_001194135.2 Octopus bimaculoides
GATAACTGAAGACATGGCAAAATGGGTTTCTGCCCTGACATTCGAAACTCAGAGTTTTATCATGGCTACCAAATAATTGTCAAATATTATTTACAGATAAATTCCTCTATTTACATAATATCGAGGTCTCTTTCTTTCTTTTGTTGTCTTACCTTTTTTATCTATATATTTATATATGATGATGATGATTGCTTCATCCTGAGAGATGATAGCCATCCCATCAACCCATGCACCACATCCCATCACACAGCACAATCACTCCGTTGATGAGCCCTCAGATGACTTTTAAGACCAGCTGCTGACTGACAGGGTTTCAAACACAAGTGACAGATATTATCTAAGTTTCTTTTACATTTTTGCTCTTTGGAACCTGATTCTGAAGTAATGTCTTTTGTGAACTAGCATATGCCTTTTAAGTCCAGATATTGTCTTACAAGTCTTGTGTCTCATGACACAAGTTGTAAGAGGTGGTTGGTGGGATTCAAGCTTATTTGCTACCTGGGCATTTCAATTGTCATGTGACTTCAAATGATTCACATATCCTGCTTTTGTTCAGTGACCTGAACAATAATAACAACAACATGGAAAAATACCTTAGGAATGAGAACCCAAGTTTGAAATTCCCCCAAGACACCTGATGAAGGCTGGAGGGTATATCAGCCGAAACGTGTTAACAGCAAACAAGATGAGGACAAACATCCGTCAAATGTAAATAATGTATATATATATATATTTATATGTATGTATAACTTCCATTATTCCATACTGGCATGGGTTAGAGAGTATTATTAATGGATTTGTTTTACCAGATGCCTTGCTTATTGCTAACCCTTATTTATTTTTAACGCATCTTCAAAAATAGACCCAGTGACAAATTGTTGATGGGGAAATGACAAAAAAAAATTATGCATACAATTACACATATACACACACACTCAATCTCTCTCTCTCTCTCTCTCTCTCGCACACACACACACACACACACACACACATACACATACAGGTTTCATACAGTTTTTGTCTATGGAATTAATTTGCAAAGCATTGGTTGGCTCACAGGTACAGTAGTAGACACTTTCCCAAGTTGGTGAACTGGGAGACTGAACTGAAATCTATGTGGGAAGTGAACTTGTTAAGCACACAGTGGAACCTCAGCTACTTAGTCACATGAGTATGTCCCAAAGTAATAAAACAGATATTTTACCAAAATACTAAACACAGAAAGCCAAAGAGATGATGACTAATCAAGATCAAAAATATCTACTAATAGGTGACTATTTCTCTTAACTTCAGATGATGAAGAAGAGGAATTTGAGGCAAGTATGACTTCCCTGAAGCATTAACTAGTGGATTGTCTACAACTAGGAATAAAACCTAAGTTCCAGGAATGACTTGCCAGCTGCTACAGCACTTTTCAGCATTTATATCTTTATAATTATGCATTTATGTTTGTGTGTGTGTAAAAATAAAACACGAAGGGTAAAATAAATAATGAAACAGCCAGATGGGAATTAATTAAGGTAAATGTTTTTGTGTAATCATGAGAGTTCATGTGTGTGTGTGTGTACAAAACACACATATGTACATGTAAGTGCATGTGTGTGTGCTTATACATGCATGTACTTGTATATATTATATGTGAAAATGTATATATACATATATTTGCTTGTGTGTATACATACAATATATATGAATACACAAAGATATGTGCATACACACATATACGAGTGTATGCATGTGTGTATTGTGTGTATTAAGTATATAAATGTGTGTGTGTAATTGTGTATATGTACCCCCACTACACACACACATTTACATAGAATTATCAGATTTCTTGATGAAACTTAATCCAGGCCTGTCAGTGGTGTATGTAATAGAGACGAGCTGTGTGATATGTATACACACTCACACACACACACACACACACACACACACACACACACACACACATTGCACATAACCACTCATGTATGCCCACAAGATTTATTATATTACACCACAGTACAATTAAACAAAACAACAACTACAGAAAAGATGAAGCTCATTACAAAAGATAAGAAGACATAAATGAACTGAATGCTTCATGTAATTGTTGGCAATTACCCTACGGTATGAAAAATGTTAAGTGCCTGCATTTATCCCTGGCAATCCTAAGTATTTGTGTTTTTCTTTTGATTATTTTGCGTTTGTTTTTTATGAAAGGAGGGACCATTTTGCTGAATCTGTTGAGGAAGAGAATGATTTTACTAAGATTTTGCGGTGATTATCGTTAAGATATTTTACTGTAATTATAGTTTGAAGTTCTGCAAACCAGCTTGTAGATGAACTGAAGTAATGAACGGTGGTTAACATCATTATAGGAACCATAAATTAGAATTTTTGAAAAGTAAACAAAAGCAGCTTTTCAGTTTTCTCCAAGGTTGTAGTGGGACCACACATCGAATATCATCACAGCATTTGGGGGTCACACTTGGTGAAAATTTGAGTTCTTTAGATTATAAGTAGTAGAAAAAAATCACTAAATTGACTTCAACTTTAAGGGACCAGCTACATTATTCTAAATTCAAAGAATCTGGTTTTACTTTCATTGTTCCATAGGAATAGGAAGATTAGATGTGATAAATGTGTATAAGATAAATAAACAGAACTGAACCTATATAATAAAAGCAAAAAGAAAGACAATATGTTGAAATCTCATCAATCATTAACAAGAGGCCAGTCATAAATTATTTAAGAAGCTAACAGGACAGCAAACTTTCTCAAATTGGATCAATACAAACTGGGAATTGATTATCAAGAGAAGACTTTTGTTTTTTGTTTCTCTTTCTTTTTTTATTAAACTAATTGAAGAATAGATTTGATAAATATTGAAAATTCTTTAGATTTGAAACTATACCATGGATATTTTGAAAGAGTGTGCTTTGATAAAGTCAATGGCTTTTAATATCAGCTTGAGAAGATTCTAATGAAAAATATTTTCATTGCAGTATACACGTTTGCAAACAGCTATGTACTTACTACACTAATACATATTTTAATACTTGTAAAATACTCATTATTCATGTGTCTTGCCTGGCCTGACACTCTTCCTACCTGTCTTGTGAATGGTTACCTATAGAACTCCTCTGCACATGTCCTACCTAAACCCATGCTTCTCCTAATTCTACAACAAATTCTATATGAGATCCTTGTGTACACAGCTGTTATACTGATTACATAGTATTCATTCTCTGCATACTCCCTCCTCAGTCAGCACTCATTCAAGTGCTAGTTGTCTGCTAGTATACCAGAAATCCCATTCCACTTATTGGGTACCTTGTGTTTATAGTCACTATTAACTCCTTTTCTATATTATCAATCAAGACTTCTTCTCAGCTAATTCTGAGAGTTTATGTTCTCTTTAACTTACTAAAAACTTACTCAGTGCCATGTTGACTTTCAGTCCATTTCATTTTAGACTATACTTCTATTGCTCATTAACAGATCTAGAATACAGGTTACCATTATATAAAAATAACTTCTCCTTTATGCAGAGTTAACTACTTGTTCCTATCTATCCTATCTCACCATACTCAAGTTAATTCTTATCCTAACCAAATTAATTGTATCTTTTTGTGTGTCCAGTCACATTAATACTGACATTAATTCTTCCTTTCTGAAGATAGCCATATGTTTCACCAAATGCTAAAACAACCCTTGTTCTTTTTTTTTTTTTTTTTAATGAAATATGCCTACACAAATGACACACACACACACACACACATGTAATTGCCATCAGTATGAGTTTGTGGTTGAGAAGCTTGGGTACTACATGGTTCCAGGTTCAGTCCCACTGTATGGCACCTTGGGCAAGTGTCTTCTGCTGTAGCCTCGGTTTCACCAAAGCCTTGTGACAGATGGAAACTGAAAGAACCTTTTGTGTGTGTGTGGGTATATACATATATACATACATACATACATGTACATACATATATATATATACATATGAGAGGGGTGTTTGTGCCTTCTTGTCTTGACATTGCATGATGGTTGTAAATGAACATCACTATCATACAAGCAGTTTCTTTAATTTCCAATTTTCTGTGAAAATTTGTCTGGTCATGGAGAAATATTACCTTACTTGGAAATAGGGGAAGATTGGTGACAGGAAGAGCATCCGGCTGTAAAAATTGTGTGTGTATGTATATATATATATATATATATATATATATATATATACACACACACACACACACGTTGTTATACTTGGTGGTGGTCACATATTATCAATTAAACAAATGTACTGTATACTTAGTCTTTATTTCAACTTTATCATTATTATTATTATTTTAGATCTTTCTTCATACACACTATGACTTCTTCAACAATTCTTTATCCAAGGTCTCTCCTCTTGTTCTGCTTATTCCATTTTTCTTCTTACTCCAAATACATAAACTTATATATATATATTACAACCTTCGAACATTAGGTCTCACCAAGGCAATGACTAATGACCAACACCTTTGGAAATATACAGTGCGTGAGAAGACCCAGCAAGCCAAGTGAGACCATATCCCATGGCCTATGCAAGGAGTGTAACCGGCCCACTTGTGTGCACCTTCCTTCATTGGACACTAAACTCTGCTTGCGAAAACCTGTTGAGGCAATTGAAATCGAAATCGAAATCAAATTCAATGACTGGCACCCATGCTAGTGGAGCGCTAACAGCACCATCCAAGCGTGATCACTGCCAGAGCAGCTGCCTAGCTTCCATGCCAGCGGCACATAAAAAGCACCATTTGAGCCTGATCGTTACCAGCGTCACCTTATTCGCACTTGGGCTGGTGGCACATGAAAAAACATTCGAACAAGGTCATTGCCAGTGCCGCTGGACTGGCTCCTGTGCAGGTGGCATGTAAAAAGCACCATTCGAGCATGATTGTTGCAGTACCGCCTGACTGGCCCTCGTGCCGGTGGCATGTAAAAGCACCCACTATACTCTCGGAGTGGTTGGCGTTAGGAAGGGCATCCAATTGTAGAAACTTTGCCAGATCAGATTGAGTCTGGTGCAGCCTCTGGCTCACCAGTCCTCAGTCAAATCGTCCAACTCATGCTAGCATGGAAAGCAGATGTTAAACGATGATGATGATGTATGTATCATCATCATCATCATCATCATCATCATCATCATCATCAACATCGTTTAACGTCCGCTTTCCATGCTAGCATGGGTTGGACGATTTGACTGAGGACTGGTGGACCAGGTGGCTACACCAGGCTCCAATCTGATATATGTATATGTATATATATACATATATATATGCACTATATGCACACACATATATATATATATATATATATATATATATATACATGCACACAATTAAGAGTATGAAGAC
>NC_068996.1:57066022-57071034 GCF_001194135.2 Octopus bimaculoides
CATAAGATGCACTATTTTGAGCGTGGCCGTTGCCAGTACTGCCTGACCGGCTTCCGTAGGATTTTCGAGCGAGATCGTTGCCAGTGCCCCTGGACTGGCTTGTGCGGGTGGCACATAAAAGACACCATTTCGAGCGTGGCCGTTGCCAGTATCGCCTGACTGGCATTCGTGCAGGTGACACGTAAAAGCACCCACTACACTCTCTGAGTGGTTGGCGTTAGGAAGGGCATCCAGCTGTAGAAACTCTGCCAAATTTAGATTGGAGCCTGGTGTTGCCATCCGGTTTCACCAGTCCTCAGTCAAATCATCCAACCCATGCTAGCATGGAAAGCGGACGTTAAACGATGATGATGATGATGATGATGATGATATATTAATAAGTGATTATCGAAAATCTTTAAATATCATTATGATTCTCCAGTAATCATTGATATATTTAGTAAAATTATTCAATACCATTTGATACGAATAGAAAAAATCCCAAAATCTTGATAGGATTATGAAGTGAAAGTCAATAAGCACACCTTTGATTACCCTTATTCTTTAGCTTCATTAATACATATGTAACTCACAGTCTTTAAAAATCTCTAAATCTTTACTTCTTTCTCACTCACTGATAAAAATATGCAGTACAGTAATCCCTTCACTATTGCGGGTGTTATGTTCCAAAACCTCACACAGGAATAATTAAAATTTAAAAATATTGGCCACAGAAATCCAGATATACTGAGGAGTCCGCAATATATATTTGCATATATTAGTCAGAAAAATACACGATGTATTGAGTGCATGATAGGTGAATCGCAATATGGTGAGAGATTGCTATAGTTTGTTTCTGTAAGCAAATCATCATCATCATCATCAATATTATTATTGAGGTGAGCTGGCAAAATCATTAGTGTGCCAGACAAAATGCTTAGTAGCATTTCATCTGTCTTTACGTTTTGAGTTCAAATTCCACTAAGGTCAACTTTGCCTTTCATCCATTTAAGATCATTAAAATAGGTACCAATTGAGATATAGGTTCAGTGTCATCCGCTGCCCCCGCTCACAAAATTCGGGCCTTCTGCCAAAATCAGAACTAATAATAATTTCAAGTTTTTGTCACAATGGCAGCTTCTGGAAGGGGATTAAGTCAATTACATCGACCCCAGTGTGTAACTGGTATTTATATCTTAATATCAGAGCTAATAATAATACTCATCAAGAAAAATTCACTGTCATGCAATACTCAGATGTCATGAATGTGTTAAGCATATATATGTGTACATAAATGTGTAAATACACTCACACATTTGTATTTATGTGTGTGTGTGCATGTATGTTTATGTGTATATATGTGTTGTGATAAGAGTTATGATGCCCCCTTGCATGAAATAGATTAAACTAAGTGATTATAAATAGTAGCAGCGGTTGGAGTGATGTTGGTGTGTTAGTTCAAGTTGAGTTTGCAGTGAAATCAGAAGGTGTCGGTTGTGTTAGTTCGTTTGGAATATTGACTGTTGGTTTGTGAAGAGATTGTTGGATCATTCCACTGTTATTACTGCTTCATCATTATCTTGCTTACTGTTACAAAACTGGTACAGTGTATCTAAACCATCCATCACAATATCGTGGCAGTACCACAACATTTGAAGATGGAGGGTACAACATCTGGCGACAAGGGTTTCAAATGTTAGGTTATTCAACAATTTGTTCGACATACAACTTGGTAAATGATGGAAGACCTATTAGCTTCTATAATACAGTTGCAAAAGCAACAACAAGAACAGCAACAGGAGTTGCAGAAGTACAGCAACAACTACAACAACAACAACAATTATTAGAGCTATGCGCAAAGAAGTCCGAAAATGCAGTAAGTTCATTTTTGTCAGACAGCATATCAAACTCCATAACAGAATTCAGTTATAACCCAGAGGAGGGTATAACTTTTACAGCATACTACAGAAAGCATGAGGAGATTTTTAAGGAAGATTGCAAATCAAAGTCAGATGAAAAAAAAGTAAGGTTATTATTATGTAAATTAGCCCTGTCTGAGCATGAACGATACTGTAATTTCATATTGCCAAAAATTCTATTGAAATTTGTTTTCAGGAAACAATCAAATTACTGTCTAATATGTTTGATGATAAAACTTCTTCATTTACCACTTGAATGGAGGGTTGGAATTTAACTGAAAAAGAGGATGATGACTTTATTATGTATACAGAAAAAGTCAAAAGAATGTGTGGAGGTTTTAAACTTAAAGAACTTACTCCTGAGATGTTTAAGTGTCTCATTTTTGTACAAGGCCTTACAGCAAATGAAGATACAGAAATCTAGGCAAAAATTCTTTCGAAATTTGGACAAACAAACCAAGCTTTAACTCGGCAGACTGTTGCAGAAGAGTATTAAATGATGGTGAACTTGAAAGACAACATCAACCAAGAAAGTTTATGTCAACCAAGTAAGTATAAGCAAAGTAGGTTGCTAGGTCTTAATCCATGTAACAGATGGTGGAGGTCTACATTTCAGAAAAGATTATCCTTTTAAGAACCAAAAATGATACAGTTGTCAAAAATTTGGATACAAGAGTTCACTCTGCAGGACAAAAGTACAAAGGTCAAATGTAAAAAATTCTAAAGTGCTCTCAGCAGAAAGTAAAACCGACTCTGAAATAAGGAAATTTGTACAAGTAAAAGTAAACAGAGTAAATATTCTTTTCTACTCTTGGCACATGGCCTGAAATTTTGGAGGAGGGGGCCAGTCGATTAGATCGACCCCAATATGCAAACAATGCTTAATTTATCGACCCCAAAAGGATGAAAGGCAAAGTCGACCTTGGTGGAATTTGAACTCAGAACATAGACAGATGAAACGCTGCTAAGCATTTCACCCGGCGAGCTAATGTTTCTTATTTCTTTATTGCCCACTGGGGGCTAAACATAGAGGGGACAAAGAAGGACAGATAAAGAGAGTAAGTCAATTATATCGACCCCAGTGCGTAACTGGTGCTTATTTTATTGACCCCGAAAGGATGAAAGACAAAGTCAACCTCAGCAGAATTTGAACTCAGAACGTAACGGCAGACGAAATACCGCTAAGCATTTTGACCGGTGTGCTAACATTTCTGCCAGCTCGCCACCTTAAACAGAGTAAATATTAAAATACATCTGGATAGTGGTAGTGACATTTCAATCATTAATACTGACACGTGGAAGAAAATAAGGAAACCTATGTTAAGAAAAACAGTGAAAACTGCTCAAGACAGGTGACAAACTACATTTTGTAGGTGAAATGTACAATGATATCACATTTCAAGGAAAAACTTGCAAGTTGAAAGTTTTCATCGTGAAGAACACAACCAATCTGTTTGGTACCAACTGGTTGGAGTTATTTGATTTATGGGATCTCCCAATAAACCAGTATTGTAAAAAATTAAATGGCTGCTCCACCAGGGAAAAGAAATCAGCATCTGAATTGAAGAAAAAATTAATTAAAAGAGTTATGTGTAGTGTTATTCACAAACTGCCAGAGACAGCTCATGAAATAAAAATGGAATCCACAGAGGATAATTACAAGAATGAAAGAAATGGAAAATAAACAAAATAGAAATACAAATTTGAATAATTTTTCACTATGCAACAATGTTTTAGTACACACACAGAGTGGTAGTACCAACTGCACTACAGAAACCAGTTTTGCAGGAATTCCACAGTGGACAACCAGGAATATTAATAATGAAAGCCTTAATGAGGAGCTATGTATATTGGCCAACAATGGACTGGGACATTGAAAATTGTGTAAAATCATGTAGATGTTGTGTGCTAGCAGCCAAAGCACCACCAGTGAAATACCAATCATAGCCTGAGACAGATAGTCTGTGGTCCAGGGTGCATATTGACTACGTTGGACTGGAAAACAGTGCATACTGTCTAATTATTGTTGATAGCAGTACAAAGTGGCCAGAGGTATGCAGGTGCAATAAACCAACCACAAAGACAACAATAAAGTTCCTGTATGAATTATTTGCATGATACGATGTTCCAGACATGTTGCTATCAGATAATGGAACACAATTTATAGGTAGTGAATTCAAAAATTTCTGCAAAATACATGTGGTAAAGCATATTTTTACCCCACCCTACCACCCGAGGTCAAACAGGCAGGTAGAAAGATTCATTTATACTTTCAAGTGAGAGTTAAAAAAGACAAGGAATGACATAAGTGATGACAAAGTACCAACGAAATTCTTCAGGATATATAGAGTAACACCCAACCTGAATACCCGTTCAGGAAAGTCTCTGGCAGAGTTAATGTTCACATGGAAAATAAAATTGATCTTTGATAAATTATTACTATGGAAAAATATATTTAAAGGAAATACAGAAAAGGCAAAATAACATTTTGAAGTTATAAAAATGGTAAAGAAGGCTAGGAAAATGGTTTTTGTAAGTAAAAGATTAGGAAACATGATGTATGTAATTAAAGGACAATATTGGAAACATAAGAGACACCTAAACCAATTAAAGACAAGACATAGAAAAGGAAATACCAATGGAAGTCTGCTATGACAGAACTCCCAACAAAACGGAACTTCCAACTAATGTGTGCCCTTCTTTCATTGTCCACTCACTCATGTATATATATGCATTTATATATGTGTGTATGAATATATACATATAAATGTGTACGTGTATACACACACACACATATCTATATATATATTCACACTTATACGTATTTATATGTCCCCACATCTATATATATGCATGTATTAAGGTCATTGGCATTTGGAAGGGCATCTGGTCATACCAACCATGTCAAAGTTGACACTAGGACTCCACACAGCCTTGCAGCTTGCCAGATCCTGTCAAACCATCCAACCTGTACCAGCTGGAAAACTGGGAATTAAATAATGATGATGGTTATGCAGATGATTTTTACCATACACACACATATATATATATATATGTGTGTGTGTGTGTGTGTGTGGATATATATATATATATATGTATATATATATATATATA
>NC_068996.1:57071841-57078570 GCF_001194135.2 Octopus bimaculoides
CGTGAGAAGACCCGGCAAGCCAAGTAAGATCGTTGCCAGTGCCCCTGGACTGGCTCTTGTGCGGGTGGCACATAAAAGACACCATTTCAAGCGTGGCCGTTTTCGTGCGGGTGACACGTAAAAGCACCCACTACACTCTCTGAGTGGTTGGCGTTAGGAAGGGCATCCAGCTGTAGAAACTCTGCCAAATTAGATTGGAGCCTGGTGTAGCCATCCGGTTGCACCAGTCCTCAGTCAAATCGTCCAACCCATGCTAGCATGGAAAGCAGACGTTAAACGATGATGATGATGATGATGATGATGATATATACTTTTTATGCATTTGAACGCATATGTACATATATAAACATATTCCATTGAAATATTTTGATATTTTTTCAGGCCATCTCGTGGACAAAACATACGCCATGTAGTCACACAGCCAACGCTACCCATGAATATGCAATCTCAGGAATATATCGAACAAAAGTCACGAATATGGGCTTCCAGTCAAAAGAAGTTCGCGCTTGTAAGAAAACATTTTTTCATCTTTTAATTATTGATGTTGTTCATTACACCTGAGCTAATAAATTACACCAAAGTTACACCTGAATTAATAAATAACTCATGATTCCTTTCCCATATTTTTTTCTCATTAGTGAAAAGATATGATTTTGCCTGTTTGTCTGGTAATATATAAGATTTTTAAAAGAACAAATATGAATGTATTATTTCAACCAAATAATTCCACCATAAAGAAACATTCCACAAGTACATTAGCGTCTGATGTAAATTATTAATTACGTATGGAACACAATAGAATAACAACATTTTTAATATGTTATGTGAATGTATGTGTTTAAGTATATACATATATATTTGTATATGTGTGTGTGAATGTATATATATTTGAAGGTATAAATATATACATATATATATATATACATATATATGTGTATGTATACAACATATATATGCATACACACATATATATATGTATATATTTTTATATGTGTATGTGTGTGTACATATAAACATGCACACATACATACACACACACACACACACACACACATACTCATACACATCGGAGTGAGCAACACATTTTATTGCATGATATTACAATTGTTTCATCACCATTTTACCAGAGGATCATTGCTGAAATATTATAATATAATATATCAAAAATAATACATTGTAACAGTATTGTTTTAAGATGTTTTGTTTTTACTGTGGTATGCTAATGAAATGAAGATAACATCATCAATGTGAGATATATATTCTGTGAAATAAGGTTTAATTTAACAAACTGTTTGGTATATCCAAAAAGTTGACACTTATCAGTATTTCTGAAAAATAGTGAAATGATGTACCATTCCATCTATTATATAATAACATTTCAGTAAGGATCTCATGATAAAGTTGCAATGAAACAATTGTAGTTATTATGCAATAAAACATGTGGCTCACTCCATTCTTTTTGTTTAAATTTATATAAATATCATGGACTTCCAGATGTATTTTCAGTAATACTGTTGATTTTCAGCCATAAATTGTGTCTGATAATCAAAATCCCTATTCAGGTTTTCTAAAGCAAACTTCAGTTTTAATAACCAAATTGAATTGATGAGTGGCTCTGTGGTAACATCCGTTTTCCATGTTGGCATGAATCAGATGGTTTGACAGGAGCTATCTGAGGAGCTTTCAGGCTCCATGTCTGTTTTTAATTCTACTGCTGGATGCCCTTCCTAATACCAACCACTTAATAGAATGTACTGGGTGCTTTTCATGTGGCACCATATGAGTGTTCTTATGCAGTGCTGATATGAGTGCTTTTCATGTGTCACCAGTACAAGACTCTTGTAGGTTAATCCTTTTCCCCAAGGGGGAAGTGGCCTTAACACTTCTGCTGTGGAGTATAACTCTTCTTGGGCACAGCATGGTGTCAGGTATCTTGGTCTTTTGTCATCTTGTCCAAAAGGTTTAGCATCCTGAGGTCGTCCTTCAGTACTTTGTCCCATGTCATCCTGAGTCTCCCTCTTCCACAACATCAATCCATTTTGAGTAAACAACACTTCTTTATGGTGCTGTCAGCATTCATCTGTTCTTGCTTGCATGCTACCTCTAATTCCTCTTCTGAATAACTTCTCTCTCAAAACACTAGCAGTCTGTCAAACATGTACACTTACAATACACATCCAACAGAGCATACTAGCTTCATTTCTCTCTAGCCTTCATATGTCCTCTGCATTCAGGGCCCATGTCTCACTACTATGTATAATTGCTGTCTGTATATATGTATCACACAATTTTCCTTTCACTTGGAGAGAGAAACCATTTGTGGCCAACAGAGGTAACAACTCTCTGAATATCCTCCATCCTATTCTTATTCTAGCTATTACACTTTTTGTGCATCCTCCCTCACTATTAATTTTGCCCCTTAGGTAGCAGAAATTATCTACTACCTCTAATGAGCCACCAGGACATTTGAGAGAATCAATTTCCCAAGTCTCACACTGGGTACACTATATGGAATTCCTGCCTACATCTTTCCTGCAAAGCAAGCAGAGCCATTTATCTGAAAGGAGTAGGGTCCTGTCTGTTTTCTTACTAAGTAAGACTTTAGACTTTGCTAAGTTATTCTTAAGGTCCTTAGCTTCCAGGTTTTGCTTCCACTTCTGGAATTTCATATATATATATATATATATATATGACAACCAAATTTGATGACTGGCACCCATGCCAGTGGAGTGCTAACAGCACCATCCGAGCTGGATCACTGCCAGAGCAGCAGTCTCGTTCCTATGCTGGTGGCACATAAAAAGCACCATTTGAGCATGGCCGTTGCCATACCCTCGTGCCGGTGGCACGTAAAAAGCACCCACTACTCTCTCGGAGTGGTTGACATTAGGAAGGGCATCCAGCTGTAGAAACTCTGCCAGATCAGATTGGAGCCTGGTGTAGCCATCTGGTTTGCCAGTCCCCAGTCAAATCGTCCAACCCATGCTAGCATGGAAAGTGGACATTAAATGATGATGATATATACCCAAATTGAGGAACTTGGGCAGGTAAAATCCAGTCTACATTTGTTTCCTTGGTAGCAGATCCTCCGGTGTAATAATTTTTAAAATATCTCAAATTATATCTTCACTGAGTCAACTTGAGATTCCTTAACAACACTATAACCATCATATAATTAAGGTATCTTTGGCCTGGTGAGTAGCTAGCAGAGTACCCTTTGTTGAGTAATAGATCTGCTACCTAGGAAACCTATATAGCCTGGATTTTGCCTGTTCCACTCTCTCAATTTGGATTTTCATTCACATTCATAGCAACTAGAGTTGCTAACTGTGAGCTATAAAAATATTTTTCTCAGCTTATTGAACTTCAACATGGAAAAGCCTATAGCCTTCAATGCCAATAAATTATCATTGTTCCTGAAAGTTTTTTTTTTTTATATAACTACCACAGACTACTTGAAGCTTACTAGCTCCCTACACTTAGACCCTTGTATCTTATAATTACATGCACGCACACACACACAGATACACACACAGACAGACAGATAGATAGATAGATAGATAGATAGATAGATAGATAGATAGATAGATAGATAGATAGATATAGATATGTGTACATGCATGTATGTATATATACACGCATACATTTTTAGATAGCTAGCGACAGACAGACAGATTATTTATTTATATACACACATGTACACACATGTGTAGGTGTTAGGTGTATATACTTATGTGTATATGTAATTAAATGTGCTTCACACTATTTGAAAATGCTACAGTTGGGTGTAATGAAACTCTTTAATGCTTTGTACATACTGCTCTCTCTCTCTCTCTCCCACATACAAATACACTCACCCCGCCTTCGGTTCTCTGGCAAATATTTAGCTAATTATGAAAATGTTTTTGCACGTTCCGCTCCCCAATAGTGATATCATTATGCACCAGAATTTGAAAGAAAAAAAATAAGCTAAAGAAATAACCCATTAATCTCAGAAAAGTCATATAATTTCCATTGCTATTAATGATAACCAGTAAATGATTCACAAAGCTATTAATGTTTTGTTTATAAAAATCAGTTTGGATTTGGGGCAAATTAAATAAATATGTTACATACACTGATTTTTGTGAAAGTAGCTGATCAGAGGAAATATACAATCAATATTGTCAGCAATTAAGTAGGATTAGGGTTAGGGTTTTGAAGAGTTGGCTTTTGGAGAAGCTTTCATGGTTGTATGTTTATGAAGTTTACTTTTCAAACAAATGATTTATCATTCAGTCCCACTGCATGGCACCTTAGGCAAGTGTCTTTTACCAATAGCTTTGGGTCAGAAAATGCCTTGTATGGGAATTTGGTAGATGGAAACTGAAAGAAGCCGATTGTATATATATATATATATATATATATATATATATAATAAAACTAATTAGGAAGAGAGTTAGTTTAGATGCGATGCAGTTTGGATTTGTGCCAGGGAGAAGCACCAGCTGATGCTATATTTTTGGTAAGACAGCTGCAGGAGAAATATATGACTTCTGTTGACATGAAGAAAGCCTTTGACAAGATACCCCGATCCCTTATCTGGTGGTTAATGCAGAAACTAGGGATAGATGAGTGATTAGTGAGAGCTTTGCAAGCCATGTACAGGGACGCTGTCAGTAGGGTGAGGGTTGGCAACGAGTACAGTGAAGAGTTTAGGGTACAAGTAGGGGTTCACTAAGTATCAGTCCTCAGTCCCCTCTTGTTCATCATAGTCTTCCAGGTAATAACAGAGGAATTCAAGACAGACTTTTCTTGGGAGCTCCTCTATGCTTATGACCTTGTTCTTATAGCTGAATCACTACCAGAACAAGAGAAGTTTCAGGTGTGGAAGCAAGGTCTAAAATCAAAGAGCTTTAGAATTAACATAGCAAAGATCTAAGTCTTTGTAAGTAGGAAGGCAGACAAATCACAAATCCTCTCAGGTAGATGGCCCTGCTCAATCTGTAGGAAAGGTATAGGTACAAGTTCCATAAGATGTACACAGTGAAAGCTATATACACATAAGAGGTGCAATAGTATCAGAGGGCGGTTAACAGGGAAACTTGTTTTGTGTGTGGAAGGTGCACATGTACAATTAAAAATAAAAGCGTACAAAGAATAGACTCCATCAAATGCCAGAAGGGAAAACTATTAGTAGTTGATAGCTTCTATTACCAAGATGACCAAGTCAGTAGTGGGAAAATGGATGCTGCAAGAATGTAGCTTCTAGAATAAGAATAGTTTGGGTAAAGTTCAGAGAGCTTCTACCTCTGTTGGTAACCAACAGCCTGTCAGAGTGAAAGGCAGATTGCATGATGCCTGTGTATGAACAGCCATGCTATATGGCAGTGAAACATGAGCTGTGACTGCCAAGGACATACATAGGCTTGAAAGAAATGAAGCTAGTATGCTTTGCTGGATGTGCAATATCAGTGTGCATGTAGAGCAGAGTGTAAACATCCTCAGAGAAAAGTTGGGCATAAGAGGCATCAAGTGTGGTATGCAAGACAACTGTGCTGGTATGGTCATGTGATGTGTATGGACAGCTCTGTGAAGTGTTGCACTCTAATGGTGGAAGAGGTAAACCCAAGAAGACATGGGATGAGGTGCTGAAGCATGACCTTCGGATGTTGGGCCTCACTGAGACGATGGCAAGTGAAGTGTGCTTTCCAAATGCTGGGCTTCACTGAGGCAATTACAAGCATCTGAGACCTTTGGAGATATGCTGTGCTTGAGAAAACCTGTCAAGTCAAGTGAGATCAAAGTCATGACCAATGCCAGTGTCATGTAACTGGCCCATTAAAAGCACCTTTCAGCATTGGCAGATATGCTGTGCTTGTGAAGACCTGTTGAGCCAAGTGAAATCGTAGTCATGACCAATATACCAGTGCTGTCTGATTGGCACCTATGTCAGTGGCACACAAAAAGCACCGTTCAAGCATCAGGCCTCATGGAGGCAGTGACAGGTGACTGAGACCTTTGGCAATATACCATGCTGTGTAGACCTGTCAAGCCAAATTAGACCATAGTCGTGGCTGATGTCAGTCTCAGATCAATGGCACCTATGCCAGTGACATGTAAAAAACACTCACTACACTCTTGGAGTGGTTGGCAATAGGAAGAGCATCCAGCCATAGAAACCTTGCCAAATCAGATCGGAACCTGATGCAACTTCCTGGCTTACCAGTTTTCAGTCAAACTGTCCAGCCCATGCCAGCATGGAAAGCAGATGTTAAATGATGATGATGTCATACATACATATATGTGTGTGTGTGTGTGCGTGTATACATATATATAGCGGGAGAATTCGCAAAAAAACAAAAGACGAAGACAGGTGATGTAGACAACAAACAGATGTATTAGTGAAAAAGTCTTTAACGTTTCAAGCCTACGCTCTTCAACAGAAAGGAACACGGAAAGAAACAAGGAGAGAAAATAAAGAATGTGTAGTGGCTAGCAATCTATCATGGCGAATGAAGGACAGAGGGGTCACACAGGAGAGCTAGGAAAAAGGGGAGATAATAAAGTAGTGGTGAACCCAAAATAAAGGTGCGCATGCGTATGCATGTGGAAGAGGGCTGGTGACCTTGACGTGTGTATGTGTAGGTGTGTGGATGATGGTGTAGGGCTGGGAAGTGGTCAGTACTAGTGGGTGCACAGTGGTGTGATGTGATGTGATGTGGTGTTGTGTGGTATGGTGGTGTATGA
>NC_068996.1:57078809-57081522 GCF_001194135.2 Octopus bimaculoides
GAAGGTGGGGTTGGATTGTGTAGGGGTGGGGTGACGATGAAGGGAGAGGGGGAAGAGAGAAGGTGGGTAGGAGTGAAAAGAGAGAAGGAGAGTAGGAGTGAAGAGAAGAAGTAAGAGTTGAAGCAAGAGAGGAGAGGTGGGTGGGAGGAAGTAGGTGTGAGAGAGGAGAGGGGAGGAGAGTTGAGCCCATGTGGTGCAAAGGAGTGAAGAGAGAAGATTAATCCCTGTTCACGGCAAAAACGAGAGTCCAGATGGCCCTTGTGCAAGGACAATCCAAACACAGACAGGTGTTGCAAAGAGCGACCGGTAGAGCAGAAATGACATGACTGGGGTGTCATTGCCAAGTCGGATGTCTCGGAGGTGTTCCATGAACCAGTCAGCCAAGCAGAGTCTTGTTTGCCCGATATATAGAAGGAATCAGTGATGTGATAGGGTCAATGATGGTTGCCAATGAGGAGGGTGGTTTTGGAGAGGTAAGGGCAATTGCAACAGCTTGGGCGGGAGCAGGGGAACGAGCCGGGTTGGGAGGTTGGGTTAGGAAAGAAGCTGTTGACTAAGAGGTCTCGTAGGTTGTGGGCTCATTTGAAGGAGGGAAGGTGTCAGTTAGGGAAGATGTGCGATGTAGAGGGGTCAGACTGGAGTCACCAGAAGGCTCAGAGAATGGTGCGTTGGAGAGGTAGGTAGCAGGGTGGGTGTGGGGGAGAGAACAGATGCACGGTCCACAGAACGTGCTCTGGCAAGGGTGATGAGGGAATATCCATGTAAGAGGAAGTGGTGAACCATGAGTTGAGACTGAGTCTCAGTCATGGTCGTCACTGCAGAGCCTGCGTAGACAGAGGAATTGGGAATAGGGGATGGAAAGCTTGGTGTGTTTAGGGTAGGAGGAGGAGAAGTTGAGGTTTAGTGTGAGTCTGTGTGTTTGTAGTGGATGGAGGTGGTAAGAGTGTAGTGATGAATGCTGACCGAAATGTCAAGAAAGGAGACAGAGGTGGCAGAGATAGTGCAGGGGAAGTGGAGGGCAGGATGGAAAGATTTCACAAAAGAGAGGAAGGAGTGTAGATGTTCGTGGGAGAGTGAGGTCGTACCAATACAGTCATCAATATAACAGCCGTATATAGTTCAGGAGTGGGACCAGTGAAACTTGAGAATATTTGGGCCTCAATGTAGCCAATGAACAGGTTCGCATAGTTGGGGCCCATTCTCGTTCCCATGGCCACTCCCAAAACTTGCTGGTAAAAATCACCGGCGAACAAGAAGCAGTTGAGTAAGAGGACAAGTTTGGCCAGACGAATAAGTGTGGATGTGTTGGGTTGGGGGTTGGGTCGAAGGTCAAGGAAATGGTGAAGTGCACGCAGCCTCTCATGGAGAGGGATCACTGTGTAAAGGCACTGGATGTTGAGAGTGAAGAGAAGTTTAGAGGGGCCAGGAGGGAAGGAGAAAGAGTTGAACAAACGAAGTGCATGCTTGGTGTCATTGATGTGAAAGGGGAGGGAAGCCATTAAGGGTCAAGGACACAGTCAAGATATCTGGAGATGAGTTTGGTGGGGCAGTTGCAGGCGGAGACTCATAGAATAAGTACCCGGCTTAAAAAAGTTAAGCCCAAGAGTCAATTCATTCAACTAAAACTCTTTGAGGTTGTGCCCCAACATGGCCACAGACAAATGACTGAAGCAAGTAAAAGATAAAAGATGCAAAATATTTGTACAGAATTACTAGGGATGCCAAATGACACAAAAGTAGTACAAGCATTCAAGGAACCTTCTGATGTTAATCTTCTGCAGAAAGACCTAAATGCTAATATATAAATGGGCAGAAGAAAACATGCAATTTAATGTGGGTAAATTCCAAGCCCTCCATTATAAGCTAGTTAGGGCTCACATGCCACAGCAATGATACTTTGGCCCAAAAGGAGCAACAATCCCAAAGTCAAGTATAGTATGTGACCTGGGGATTGATATGAGTAACGATGCCTCATTTCATGTACATATCACCAAGATAGTGGTAGTGTGCTGGTGAATGGCCAGATGGATTCTGAGAACCTTCAGAACAAGGGACTGGAAACTATGGTCGTTCTGTGGAAGGCATTTGTACTCAGCCATCTGGATTACTGCACTCAAGTGTGGTCATCTCACAGTGTTGAATTAATAGCAGAACTTGAGGCAGTTCAGCAGTGCTACAACAAGAAGATTGCATCAATGGAACAGCTGAGCTACTGTGAGAGATTGAAAGGGCTACAACTCTACTCCCTGGAGCAAAGGCAGGAGAGACATGCAGTGATATGAGTATGAAAGATCCTGGAGAGATTGGCACCAAACTATGGCATTGAGAGCTATACTAACCCCCAAACTAGACGTCACTGCACTGTTCCAGAGCTGCCAGCAATCCCATCTAGAGTGAGGAGCATATACTGAGATTCAAGGGCCCACTGCTATTTAAAACCTTGCCAAAATGCCTGAAGGATCTCTATGGAGTAAGGGTAGATGTTTTCAACTTGATTTGTTGTCCAAGGTTTCAGAGGAATCTATACCAAGGCAAGAAACTCAAAAGATGACAGTTTTGTTGAACTCCTTCCTTCACCAAAAGCCAGTCACATGAGAATGGCCACTGAAAAAGGGGATTACACTGGCAGTGCTCCAGTATAGCTACAGTCTTTGGGCTGAGACATATAAAACTAATAAAAGAATTATATATATATATATATATATATATATAT
>NC_068996.1:57081685-57083771 GCF_001194135.2 Octopus bimaculoides
ACTGGTTCCCAAGCCAGATAATATATTTTGATGGTCAAACATATGATTGAAGAATATTTAAAATATTTGCAACATTACACAGTCTTTAAGACAAAGAGATGCAAACATACACAAGGACCATAGTAGAAGGCACTTGTCCAAGGTGATATGCAGTGGGACTGCACTTGAAAAACACATAGTGGTGAGTAAGCAAACTTCTTAACCACACCCATACCTGCACCTGTGTGTGTGTGTGTGTGTGTGTGTGTGTGTGTGTGTGTGAATATTTGTATGTATAAGCACAAATGTTTGTATTTTGTGTGCTTTGTATGAAAAACTCCTGAGCCCTAAGTTGTGAAATTTATCATTTCTCTGTCAGCAGGTCATCTGTTAGCTCTCTGTCTTCAAAAACAGTTAAGAGATCCTTGACTTGGAAAAGACATAACAGTAAATGGCAGAAGGGGTATCCAGATGTAAAAATGTATATTCATTTTATACATGCTAACAGGTGATGTGGGGAAACAGAAAATGAATGAACAAATTTTGGAATAAAAACCACATCAGCCTTATTTTAGAGAGAGAATTTTGTCAAGATACATTTACTTGTTACATTAATACCTTTATAATTGAATACTCGTTTGTGTGTTTCAATTGATTCCAAAAGTGATCAAGAATTTTGAGGAATTTAATAAAATAATTCATTTTTTTTTTCATTTGACTATTAATCGAATGTTTAGAACATACATTGGCAAAAGATTCTTCATCACCACCTTTATCTTCTTTCCAGCTTCATCCCATTTACACCTGTCAACTGTTGTAAATGTAATTAACAATGTATCTCCTTGCAACAAGAAACCTGTTCTAGCTCCTTTTCTTTTTCTTACCTTTCACAATATCTTGCATAAAACTGCTTCTCTCTACACTGTAGCCTATCCCACGTAAAGGAGATATTAGTCTTGTGTGCCACATTACAACCTCACTAATGCAATGAAAAGACAAAAGAAAACAAGAATCATAACTCAGTACATGTTGTAAAGCGGTTGGTATTAGGCAGGGCATCCAGTGATAGAAATCATGCCAAATCAGACATTGGCACATAATGCAGTTCTCTGGTCTGTTAGACCTTGTCGTACTGTCCCATATTTGTATATGTGGAAAATGAATATTAAAAACTGATCATGATAATGTTAATATTGGAAATATAATTTTAAAACACATAAATTGTCTTCTTTTTTTTTACCAAAGAACCAAAACTGTTCTTGGACAGGATGATATTAGAAGTGTTTTTAATAAGTCAAAAAGTTATGTTCAAATATCTTTAGGTTTATATATATTTTCGAGCGAGATCGTTGCCGGTGCCCCTGGGCTGGCTCTTGTGCGGGTGACACATGAAATCTTTTGAGCGGGATCGTTGCCAGTGCCCCTGGACTGGCTCATGTGCAGGCGACACATGAAATCTTTCAAGCGAGATCATTGCCAGTGCCCCTGGACTGGCTCTTGTGTGGGTGACACATGAAATTATTCGAGTGAGTTCATTGCCAGTGCCCCTGAACTGGCTTTGTGTGGGGTTGTTATAGGATTTTCAAGCGAGATTGTTGCCGGTGCCCCTGGGCTGGCTCTTGTGCGGGTGACACATGAGGTTTCTCGAGCGAGATGAGCGTGGCCATTGCCAGTACCGCCTGACTGGCCTTCGTGCGGGTGACACGTAAAAGTGCCCACTACACTCTCTGAGTGGTTGGCGTTAGGAAGGGCATCCAGCTGTAGAAACTCTACCAAATCAGATTGGAGCCTGGTGTAGCCATCTGGTTCACCAGTCCTCAGTCAAATCGTCCAACCCATGCTAGCATGGAAAGCGGACGTTAAACAACGACGACGACGATATATATATATATATACATGGTGTGATGGGTAAATTGTCACCATTCTATATTTTTAATTTCGTGCATGTGCATTTTTTATCTTATTTTGTCAACTACACAGTATAGTAGGGTCAGTTAGGCACCATCTGTGAGAAAAAGAGCACCATGACATAATTCACTCTGCCAGAAATTTGGAAATGACATGCTGTACTGCTTGGCATTCATGCTGGAAGCACCAATTCAAAGAT
>NC_068996.1:57083792-57092292 GCF_001194135.2 Octopus bimaculoides
CCAGCCAACATCAGGGTGTTTGGAGGGATCACTAGTGATGGCAACGTTATGTCTCCATTCATCTTCCCACATGGCCTCACACTCAACACAGAGGCCTACATCAAGTGCCTGGAGGTGGTAGTGCCCCTCTGAGTCAAGAGGGTGGCTGCTGGAAGACCCTATGTCTGGCAACAGGACTCTGCACCATGTCACACAAGCAGGAGAACCCAGTCATGGCTGTCAGGCAATTTCTGTGACCACATCACCCCTAACATCTAACTTCCCAGACTCGAGACCCTTGATTATTATGCATGGGGTGCAGTTGAGTGGGAGACCAACAAAACTCCTTGTAACACCAAAGACGAACTGAAGACAAAGATTATGGCAGCATTTACCAACTTAAATAAGGAGACTGTCTGGATGAGTTGCAGGAGATTCCATGGTTGAAGTCATTGACGATTTTATTGAATAAATTTACTCTTTAGTATTTCAAGATATTTTTATGTAATTTTGGTAAATACATTTGTTAAAATGAGATGTCAGTGTTATTTTCAGTTTTGTGTAACTTAGACGATAATTTATGCACTGCACCCTGTATATAAGGCATATTAAAGTGCAATTTGAAGTAAAAATATGTAACAACAGACTAGTAGTACAAATGAAACTAATTTGTGATCACTTACTAGGTAATGGTGCCTCCAATAAGGCTACAGACAACTGGCGATGGGCCTGTTGCATCTTTTGTATCAAACTGATCCCATTTAACTTCTGATATTATTCCAAGTTAGAAAATTTCTTATGTTGATTGATCTTTATTTTCTGTTGAAGTTGTATATTTTTAGTTATAGTCCATCTGGTTTCTGTCATTCAAATTTATACCCATCATAGCTAATATATGCTCCCATTAATATCTTATAAAAATTAATCAATCAAAAAAAAAAGAAAGAAAGAAAGAAAATATGGAATGAAGATAAAATTATCATAACGAACAAAGAAAATTAGAGATAAAACAAAAACCACATAAATGTTTACACATTGTTCAGAATTATTCACTGATCAATCTTCTGACATTTTCATAGCTTTTCTACTTTATACGGTGTGTTTGTATATATGCATGAATGCATATGTCTGCATGTGTGTGTGTATGTGTATATACATATATACATATATATATATATATATATATGTATATAGAAAGAAAGAGAGAGAGAGAGGCAATTATGCAGATAAACAAATTAGATATATTAAATATAACAGTTTGGGTATGAAATACAAAATATGTATATATATATATATATATATATATTCACATGCAAATCAAGAGAAAACAAAGAGTGGAGACTTTCAGACGATGAATATTTGAGTATAGATATATAGATATTTACATTAATAGATCCAACTTACACAGAGAAAATTAAAGGAGAGGAAGAAAGGTGTTCGACACCTTTCTTCCTCCTCCTTAATTTTCTCTGTCATTTGTACTTGAATCTATTAATATAAATATCTATATATCCATACCCAAATATTCATCATATGAAAGACTCCACTCTTTGTTATCTCTCATTTTGCATGTTTACATATATACATATTTTGTATTTCATACCCAAACTGTTATATTTAATATATCTAATTTGTTTATCTGCCTAATTGCCAATATATATATATATATATATATATATATATATATATATATATATATGTTGTTGTACTTGGGGATGGTCATATTGCCAGTTTAGCCAATTAAAACACACGCACTGTATATTTGGTGTTAATTTGCTTCAGCTTTATATTACATTAATCTTAATCTTATTTCGGCCAGAGTTCTTTCGTCACACTTCTGTGACCTCATCAGTGGTCCTTTGTTTCCTTCCTTCTTATGTGTGTCTCACCTTGCTAACTATCAGCCATTTTGTATTTTGTATTCCTATTGTATGTGTCTACGCATGCGTGTCCTTCAACGTGTGTCTATGTTTAGTAAGTACATGCGTGTGTATGGGGAGTGCTTGTATTATCTGTATGCGACAAGGCTAACCCTCTTTAATTACTGATACAAACCAGCAGACAGGCTTCTAAACAGCTTTCATTTCCTCAATTTCACTCACAAGTAATGAGTCAAATGAATCAACCCACAGTAATAGAAAATGACATTCAGTGGGATTGAACCTAGGACCAGATATCTTTCTTGTCAGTAACATTTACATGTTATTCTAAGAGGTTGTGCTGAAACATTCCTGGCTTTGGGTAAAAGAAAAAGACAGAAGGATCTGTTAATTATGATTTTATTCACCATATTCCCCTCTTAGATTCACACTCTTATTGCAGTGGTCCTTCAGTTTTTCTGAGCCCTGTAAAAGAACTCAGAAGGTTGGGCCTCCAACCAGGCCTTTCACAATACCCTTAAAGCCAAGAACTTTTCAGCAACCCCTTGTTGTACAGGATTTTTAATTCCATGTGTGTCTGCAAAAGCACAGGAGAAATGGAACATTTATTGACAGAAGAAGGCACTAAACTTCACTATCTTAGAGCACACCCATTTTCTCATGCAAGGTACAAAATGTAAATATTCACTCACGTATACACACATACACACACAAACACACACACACACACATATGTATGCATATTCTTATATGTATGTGTACTTACATGTGTGTATGTATTATATATCTGTATATGCATATATATGTGTGTGTGTATATATATATATTTATATATTTATATATAGGCACAGGAGTGGCTGTGTGTTAAGTAGTTTGCTTACCAACCATATGGTTCCGGATTCATTCCCACTGCATGGCACTTTGGGCAAGTGTCTTCTACTATAGCCTCGGGCCGACCAAAGCCTTGTGAGTGGATTTGGTAGACGGAAACTGAAAGAAACCCATTGTATCTGTATGTATATATATGTATGTGTGTGTGTGTATATGTTTTTGTGTGTGTTTGTCCCCCCAACATCGCTTGACAACTGATGCTGGTATGTTTACGTCCCCATAACTTAGCGGTTCGGCAAAAGAGACCAATAGAATAAGTACTAGGCTTACAAAGAATAAGTCCTGGGGTCAATTTGTCGAATAAAGGCAGTGCTCCAGCATGGCCACAGTCAAATGACTGAGAACAAGTAAAGAGTATATATATATATATATATATATATATATATATATATATATAGAGAGAGAGAGAGAGAGAGAGAGAGAGAGAGAGACAAAGTGAGAGTAAAGATTATTTGCCAACATAATGTAGCCCCAGGAAACATCATCTCCAGAGCTTGCTATCGACACACTATCTGCATCCTTATATTTTCCAACAAAGGAATGTTTCTCATTCAAAGATTTAGAAATAATAATTTTCCTTTCTATGAGATTGGTGACTGTGTGTCACTTTGAAAACTATATATTTCAAACAAGAATTTAGTGTCACCATCTCTAGCCGAGATGAAGAGAAATAACTCAGAAACCATTGGTACACAGATATTGCTTTGAGCTGAGTAGGGACACTAAGCTTCCTTGTTCGAAAATATAAGGAGGCAGATAGTGTGTCATATAGCCAGCTGGTGACAACACTTCCAGGGACTAAATGACAGTAACATTCGTCCTAATCTGTACTGCCGCACTATGTTGGCAAATAGTCTTTACTCTAGAGTACTGTTATTGAAAGTTTCTCATTTAGAGATTTAGAAATAATAATTTTTCTATTTATATGTATATATATGTGTTTGTGTGTGTGTGTGTGTGTGTGCGCGCGCAGGCTGTGGTGAATATATTGTCATCTAAATTATGTAAAAATGAAAATAACACTGACATCTCATTTTAAAAGATATATTTATCAAAATTACCTAAAAATATCTTGAAATACTAAAGAGTAAATTTATCCAATAAAATCGCCATTGGCATCAACCATGGCCTCCAGATGACTTTGAAATCTCCAGCAACTCTTCTGGGTCGTCTCCTTGTTTAAGTTGGTGAATGCTGCCACAATTCTTGCTTTCATCTTTGGTGATACAAGTAGTTTGGTTGGTCTCTCATTCAACTGGGCCCTACACATAATAATCAAGGGGGTTGCAGTCTGGGGAGTTCAGTGGTCATATGTTTGGGATGATGTGATTGCAGAAATTGTCTGACAGTCATCACTAGGTTCTCCTGCTTGTGTGACATGGTACAGAGTCCTGTTGCCAGACATAGGGTTTTCCAACAGCCACCCTCTTGACCCAGGGCAGTACTACCTCCTCCAGGTACATGATGTAGGCATAATATCACCATCACTAGTGATCACTCCAAGCACCTTGATGTTGACTGGATGTTTGATTTTTATCACTCTCAGGTGTTATTTTGGGGACACAGCAAGCCAACGGTTGTTCTCTATGTTCACCATCAGATCCTGGCAGAAGTTTTTCTCATCTGAGAAAAATCAAAGCATTGATTGGAGAGAATGCATAAGTTTGTTCAAAAGCTTCATAGTGCAGTCTTTCTTTTTGTCCTTAATGGTTTTGGGATAAAAATTGGCCGTTTCCCATCTTGTATGAAGAATACCGAATGTCTTCATACACTACCTGCCTGAAACTCAGACACTCCCATTTATCTAGCAATGGACCTGATTGACTTGGCCTGGATCTCAACAAACAAAATCAGTTCTTTTGTTTTCAGAACAATCAGAGTGAGTTTTCTGAGCTGCCATACCTTCATAATCACCATTAGACTCATCCAACTCTTTCTGAATCCTTTGCACTGTCCTCAGATTGACACTCAAACACTCTGAAATATTCATATTGGAGATTCTGGCATGAATACCAAGCAATGCAGCATGTCATTTCCAAATTTCTGGCAGAGTGAATTGCATCATGGTGGTGTTTTTCTCAAAGACAGTGCCCAACTGACCCTATGATACTGTGTAGTTGACAAAATCAAAAACAAACGATGCATATGCAGAAAATTCAAAAATATACAATGGCAATAATTTACACATCACACCCTGTATATAATATATACATAATATAGTATATAATATATGTGTGTGTGTGTGTATATATATATATATATATATATATATATATATATATATATATACACATATTCATACATATGTAAATATATATGTAGTTGTATATATCTATGTACTATGTATTTATGTATGTGTGTGTGTGTGTGCATTTATAAATATGTATAAAGTATATATGTAAACACAGAAAGGCACTTTTTATGTATACGTATCTGTATACACACACACACACACACACACACACACACACACACACACACACACACACACACATACACTCACACATATGCACACATTCAGACCTTTACATTAAAAAGATACTACATAATGTCAGAACCTTTGGTAATTATATTAAGCTTTAACATAATGCAATGGTTTTCCAATTGATTTCCAGTTATCAACCTAAATTGCTGTATTTAAGAGCTACCTCAAAGATATTGGTTATTCCTGGGAGAGTTCTACTCCCTCATCTCACAGATCATTCCTAACAATCATTGTTGTTTGATATGACTTTCGTTTCTCTGTTTCTTTTTTTCTCTCTCTCTCTCTTTTCCCACGAAATTGCTTGTATCTTTTTATCTTCAGCTGTCATCAAGCGATATGGAATTTATGCCCCTCCATCACTCTAGTGTTCTGTAAATATTGTGATTTATCAGACCATTGAGGTAGCCTTTAGGTAGTTTCTCAACAAGCAAGAAATAGCAGATAAATCTAGCTCATATCACATCCCCTCATTTCTAAAATGGAAGAACACATTAAAATGGCAGATCTGCAAGAGTTGTTAGGTTGTTGGATAGAATGCCTCAACAGTATTCATTCTAGCTTTCAAATCTAGAGTTCAAATCTTGTCAAGATCAGTTCTGCTTCTTTGTGTTCTGATAGCAACACCGGTGTAACACTAGTGTAACACTAGTGTAACACTGGTGTCAGGTTGTATTGGCCCACGTTGGTGGCTTTTTCCTTGGACAGCATCTGTATTGCTAAAAGAAGAAAATCTTTACATGCAAGAGTAGTTGTCAGTTTTCAGAAAAAAAAAAATAGAAAATCTTACCTCAACCTGCACATGAATGTGGAGGTGTGCATGGTTAACCTTGAGTGGCAGAAGATCCTATGTACTCATGGCCAACAAAGATAAAGTAATAGAAATATTAAATGCAAATGAATGAAATGACTTTGAACATATACATCAACTCGATCGGGGCTGACCTTGCATCAAACAGAAATATTACTAGAATAATGTATCTGTTTATTCTTAATACAATTCGAGCATGAATATCAGATCAGTTTTGTTTTGAATCATCAGGGTAACACCTCCTTCCCCTTTACACAGGTGAATCACATGTGTTATGAACACGTATAAAGGTTAGTGAATAACAACAGTGATCAGCATATTCACGTTTGGATCTACTTGAACATATTAAGAATGAATAAACACATTATTGTTTGGATTCTTGATGTTCTGCCTGCTCTCCTTGAATCATTAGTGATATTACTGTTTAATTATTAATGTTTTTCAATTATAGATTTGTAGACTTTTAGAACCTAATCTTCACGTTGTGAGAGATGGTGGGTAATGAGTGTAAAATTAAGAAATAATCATCATCATCACCATTTAACATCTATGGCCCATGATGGTCCAAGTCTAATGATTCAACCGGATCTCGTGGATCCTAGAACTGCATTGTGTCCCCATGTCTACTTTGACATGGTTCCTACTGCTGGATGCCCCTCCTAATACCAACTACTTTACAGCATATACTGGGTGCTTCTTTTTTTTTTTTTTTTTTTTTTTTTTTTTTTTTTCATAGTACCAGCACAAGTGAGGTTGCCATGCAGCTCTCAAGTCTATAAACCTTGAGAGAGGCAGCTTTATACTAAGAGAGGAGGAGGTTAAGGTATGAGAGAAGGGACTAGAACAGGTTTCTTGCTGTAGAGAGGCTACATGTATACTCACAGAGTGGGTGGGAGGGATATTTATTATCACTCCCACCCTCTCTCTCTCTCTCTCTCTATATATATATATATATATATATATATATATATATGTGTGTGTGTGTGTGTGTGTGTGTGTTGTATTTAAAGTATTGAACTTAAATTGCATTTTATTTCTTCTTTAGGTAAACAGGCCATTACCTGGGGGGCCTAGTGCAGACAGAACTCCAGTTTTCAACGAAACAGTTCCTCTTTCTGGAAATCTAATTAATGAGTATCGGGGAAGTTCAATGTCTCATCCACGTATCTCGTCACCACCATCGTCGCCTTACAACCAACCACGCTGTACAACAGTAAATGCTGCAACAAGTCCCATGGCTCAGCCTTCCTCAGCTTCGTCCTTTTTTGCCAGGTATGTCATGGAATTCAATTTTATTAAATTTATATCCTTTTCCATCCTCACAACACACTGGTTCACTGCTACAATCTCTTGCACACACTCCTCTTACATATATTAGCAATCTACCTGCATAGTTCAGTCTGTAAAGCATCAGATTCACAAGTGATCTGAGGGTCGTATGTTGAAGCTGGTGAATGAGTGCATTCAAGGCTTATGAGTTAAACTGAATCCTCTCTATGTGGCTGCTCAACTTGGTCAAAACAGAACATGAAGCAAGTACCATTATAAGACATTTTTCAATTAACCATTAATAAAATATAAACACACAGGCAAAACAAGAATGTAAAATGCAAAATACACACCTTTGAATCTAGATTATGATTTTTTTTCTATCTGACATGAAAAAAACCATAGAAAATATCCAAAAGTCAAAAAGTGTACAAAATCACAGGAATACAACTAAATGAATCACTGTACACTCGTCCACTGGTGTAGCTAGAGGGAGGCAGGTGGCACTTTTATGAGGGTGGCATCAGTCTTGGGTCTGCTGTGGGCAATATGTATTTTTTCTGAGGGTCCAGGGGCAGCAAACTGAAGGGCTTCCCTGGATGGTACACACTCTGGCTACACTAGGGAACTTACCCTCCTTACACACATACCTATCTGCTTCAGAAATATTGAGGAAATTCATCCTGGACACTACATATCTTTTACCTTTACCTACATGATCTTCCCACATGTCCACAAAATAAGTATACACCTACATATATAGATAATTACACACCTACATATATAGATAATTACACACCTACATACCACCATCATTCTTCAGACATTGTCACACTGCTATTCTAACCATATTAGACCATATTTCTGTTACCAAATTTCTGTTAAAATTCATTGCTTTTGCTTCAATTAATTTCAGAAATAACAAAGAACTTTGTAAAATAACTTTTGTCATTATTAAACTGGTTTTTGTAATATAAATTAAAATAAAAATTTTGATGGAGAATTTTAATTTAGATCACTTTAAAACAGGGAATTTGTATCATAGATCTAAAGGCAGTCTCAGGCAGGTTGGTATCAAACAGGTTTAAAGCACTTAGCACCCTAATAAATCACCCCCCTCTCTCTCTCTCTCTCCCTCTCTCTCTCTCTCTCTCTCTCTCTCTCTCTCTCTCTCTCTCTCTCTCTCTC
>NC_068996.1:57092312-57096887 GCF_001194135.2 Octopus bimaculoides
GATTCTCTTTTGAATGTAACAGCCAGAGTAAAACTTTTCAAAGATTTGCTTACTAAATTGTCATACCTAATATCTTAAACATACACAAAAATATAAATAATAAAAACTCCTCTGCAACATTCACAGCACACACAGAATAAATTAATAAACAAAGTGAGCCAATGCACTCACAATTCATTATTCTTGGCCAATAGAAAGAAATAACAATGCTGTTTGTGTGAATCCATCATAGATTTATCATCATTACCACCAAACACCACCACCATCACCATCATCGTTGTCGTCGTCATCATCATCATCATCATCATCATTGTTATTGTATGCACAATAACAGAGAGACATGATATTCTTGCTCTACCCATTGCAGTTTTTGTAATTGGTTGTGGTTCCTTGGTCAGATGATTAGAGCTGATCACTAATTCAAAAATTTGAAATTCAAATGCCTAAGAGCCAAAATAGATATCTGAAAGTATCTCACCCCCCATATGGTCTGATAATTCTGTTCATCCACAACACTGGATTGGGATTGGGTTTATTAACCCTAAAAAATTTTAAAGTTGACTTTGATAGGGTTTAATCTTACAGCACAGGGATTCAGAGCAAATATTGCTGGACATTTAATCCAATATTTTAACAACTGCCTAATCATAGATTCTGTCAAGCCTTACCAGTGTTCTCAGATGCTCCACACCAAACCACAATAAACTAAAAGGACTCAGAACACTACACATCATCACAGATTGTACCCTGACCAAATCCTAAGACCACAAATAAGGAAGTAATTCCTCTAATAATGAAAGGACGTTTGGGAAAGAGAGAACAGCACATCGCTACAGCAATCTTCAATTACACAGTCACTACCACAATATGAAAAGTCACTACTGAGTACTCACAGATTTACACAGAGAACCTCACAACTCTACGATTATAAAAGTCTAAAGAAACTCTTTCAGCCAGCAGAAACAAATATGAAAACATTAAACACTGCATTGGGATACATACCAACAACAACAAATACAATCAGCAACTGACATATTTTGACTAAGTCCATCTTACTCAAACCTACAAGTGCACAGATAATGACTCCAGCTCCACCATATGATTTAAATCATCTACTGTTCATCCGAGTCATCTTATTTCCTCTTTCTTGTCATCATCATCTTATCAACATCCATATTTTTTATGCTTGCATGGGTCAAACAGAATTTGTTGAGTCAAACTTTTTATAGCTGGATGCTCTTCCTGTCACTGACCCCCGCCTGTTTCCAACCAAGGCAATATTTCCTAATGACTGAATATATTTTCTGGGAAGATTGAAAACAAATGACACTGCTTACCTGACATTTGATGCTCATTTGTAACTGTCATGACATGTCAACACACACATACACATAGCAGGCTTCTTACAGTTTCCGTCTACCAAATTCACTCTCAGGCTTTGGTCAGCCAGAGACCATAGTAAAAGACATTCACTCCCCACCCCCACCCCTGCCCCAAAGATTTCACTCAGTGGGATTGAACCTGAAACCATGCAAAACAAACTTCATAATCACACAGCCATGTCTGTGCCTATGACACTCATGTATTTTTTTTTTCTTCTTGTTTTCCAGAGCTGCCCAGAAATTAAGTATATCCTCAAAGAAGAAAAAGAAGTCACACATGGACCCTGAATTACCAATTTTTCCAACATGTTACAGTGAAATCATAAGACTAAATCCACCACCAGCACCGCCTTATTTACTGAGGAATGCAGGGAAAATGCAGAACCCAGGGATTGGGAAGGTATGTATATGTTTGAGAGAGAGAGACTCTTTATGTGTGTGTGTGTGTGTGTATATATATATATATATATATATATATATATATATATATATATATATATATATATATATATATATACATTTATGTATGTATGTGTGTGTTGTGTCTGCATGTATATGCATATGTTCATGCACATGTAAATGCATATGTGTGTGTGTGTGTGTACATATGTGTAAATTGCACTTTTAAAGACCTGTGAAACAAAGAGATTTCTTCTTTGTAAAACAGATAAGGGTTTGTGACAGGAAGAGCATCCAGCTGGAAAATCCTGCTTCAGATATATTTCTGATCGAACTCATGCTACTATGAAAAAGTGGATGAATGTGTGTGTACGTTAAATGAATGAACAAGCAATATGCATGTATGTGTGTCATTATTCAGTTATGTATGTATGACAAGCTAAAAGTACAAACCATTGACCTGTATTATTTGTTATAACTTGCATTGGTTTGGCTTTATAAAAAGAAAATTAAAAGGAAAAATATATATATCAGACAATGCTTCATACAAACTATACTACTTTACAATATATATATATATACTCTACTTTCTATGTTCTACGTTATATATTTTAATAATTACTTGTATTTTTATATATGTAAAGCATAAGCTGTTATACATGTATATGTATTGTTATAATTGTTTTTTTAAAAAAATAAATAAATAGACATAATATAATGTCTAAAATTTAATGAATACCACCTCTTGATCCCCTCCATTTTCTTATTGCCATATATATATATGTATATATATTGCCATATATATATATATATATATACATATATATATATATATATATATATATATATGTATGTATGTATGTATAAGCTAGAAACATCATTGGCCACATTGATAGGGCTTCTGCTCAGTTGTACTGTTGTGTATCTGATCAAATCACTTAACTCTCAACAGCCAAGTCTGCATAACTCCAAGTAAATTAATTCAAATTGTGAGACTTTACTGGATTGCCTGAGTTGCTAAAAACAGTAACCAAATCACCTTAAAATCACATCATACTATCATTAAAAATTAAAGTAGACACATTGGATAATATAGTCTTAGTTATGCAAAAAGTGAAGGTGATGAAAGTTGGTCTGTCTTTCAACTTTATTCTGCTCAATCAAGGTTAACCAGGGGCTAAACAACAACATTCAATTCTAATCAGGTATCATCACTGTGTGAGGTATCTCACTTCTGTAAATTGTGTTAGCACAAAGTGAGAAGCGATCGATTGCCATGCAGTGATACATCTTCATTTGGATAGATTTATCCAAGTGGAAGAATGAGACTTTCTTCTGATTAATGCTAAATAATAAACCCAAATAAGCACTGGCATTTAGAGACTCAAATTTCTTCACAATTGGTGCAAGTATTAACTTTTTATATACACCGAAATATTGAGCAGTGAACAGGGATCTTTAAAAAAAAACAATAGCTACATATTGGGTAGTGGCAACCCAGTCTACCTATAGTATGCCAAAGCTCAACTACACTCTGTGTGTGTGTGTGTGTGGGTGTAACATATACATACATACATATATATATATATATATATATATATATATATATATATATATATATATATATATATGAAAGCATGTATTTACTTTACAATATTTGCAATATAAGTGTGTGCATGTGTGTGTGTGTGTGTGCATTTTAAGGTTATCTCTACAGATTTTCTGTAGAAATTATATTCAACACTGATTTATTACAATGTTTCTTATCCAAACACATCCAACGAAAACAACAATGAGATTGAAGCTGAAAAATGGGTAATGGGTGTATATACCAGAAATGTGTTCAGTATGTAAAATTGGTCTATCTAATAGTGTTACACCACTGTATGTGATGGCCATTTAAGCAATGAGTTTATGGATGATTAATGGTTTGGATGTGGCACTGAAGAAAGAACAAGAACTCCTGAAATATGGCTGATACACCCTTTGATCACATTGTTTACATTAGACATATTCGGATATGAAACGTCGTAACGAATCAGTGATGGATATAAATTCTATAAAAATTCTGTAGAGATAAAAATTCTGATTTAATAACACTGCTAACACAGAAGAACACAGTTCTCAATTATGAAAACGTTTATTTACTTTGTAGTAATATTATGGTTACATAAGGAAATTCCACGTCCCTACAAGTAATAAATACAAATGTGTGTGTCCCCATTTTCAGTCTGAGGGCCTGGAGTGAGGTTTCAGGTACAACCACAAATCCTGACTACATACTGTGGTCTTGAACTGTAACTAGACACCACTCCACCAGTATTGGAATACTGAATTATTTGCTCTACCCACCTGATCTCGCAACACCTGCTTTCTATGCATCATCTGGTGTGCTCTTGATCGTTTGGAGCTAGCCATTCTTACAATATTACTGACCAGACTATCATTTTTAGAAGTTTCAACTTGAACGTTGAAGTATTTACTGAGCTCATAGTCTTTCCATATTATATTGTCTAAGTTCACGCATACACAATACTTTTCAGCTTTGACTGAGTTTATAAAAAAATATCAAAAAATGTCTTTCAATGACTTCTGCTTGAAAAACATGTTCCCTTGTATAAAATTTCAGCTGGTTCAGTGTAAAAATTGTTGACTGCGACCTGAAGCATTCATATACTTCTGTATATAAATGTATGTGTCTGTGTGTGCGCACATGCATCTTCATGTGTGTATGAGCGTGTGAGCTTGCTCGTGCACATATATGTGTGTGCAATTGTGAGTATGTGTGTCTGTA
>NC_068996.1:57096897-57105165 GCF_001194135.2 Octopus bimaculoides
ATATATATTCCTGTTTCCAAAGAAGAGTTATGCTCAAAATGTAAGACAACCACTCTTTTCCTTCTCTGAGTATCTTATTAATACTTTGCTTGTGCTGTGTCCTCATGTGTTTTTCTCAGTTTTTTTAATTAACTATATACATATATATATATATATATATATACAAACACACACACACACACGCATACACATATATGTGTGTGCATGTATCTATGTGTATATGTATGCATATATATATGTATGTATGTATGTATGTATGTATGTATGTTTGAGCGTATCTGAAAGATGGTATATTTAACCATGTGTTTTTCGGCTGAACGCATGCATAAGTAACGTGAAACTTGAGTCAAGTTGGGGTGAATCACCAGCTTTGTAATATAATATACATACATACATACATACATACATACATACATGTATATATATATATATATATATATATATATAGTGAGAGAGAGGGGCATAGATAGATTACATTGTATTATATTTTATTATACATACACACATACTGACATACGTAAATACACACACACACAATGTAAAACCTTCTCAAACTTTAGAGATGTGTAGTCTTACAAGCTGCGTTGATTCTTCACGCTGGTCACACATACACAAACGACATCACTGAAACATGCTTATATATGTACGTGAAAGCTTAGGCCGTTTCTCGTCATGTCCAAAGACTACTTCAGCTCTTCAACTCGGAGAACAGTCGCTGACCCTCTCCACCAAACAGAAATTACTTGCACACAATGGATTATTACATTACTCATAGAGTTGAGGTACCTGCTGCTGTTTCACACGCAAAAATGAAGAACATGGCTATTGAAGATGATCTCTTCATGTACGTTATATTCGTTCAATTGATATTATCTTAGGGCCAGTGACATAACTTGCTGTTATATCACTCCCACTCCACCACCCGCCTTCCCGATATCTTTCTATCTTATGTACTATCAAAGGTTCCTTCCTCCATCACCCTTCTACATCCTCTCTCACCCATAATCTGAAATGTTAATGTCCAGAAAAGAATTTATTCCTATCGATTCTACGACAACCATTCTCAGTATGTTTTGTTATTATCTGTGCATCTCTTGTCCCCTTATAGTCAGTTTTTCCTTCAAATTCTTCCATTCTCTGCAGCATGATTCGGCTTTAGCTGTGTTTACTGAGTGAAAAACATGATTTATTCTATTATTTTATTTTATTGTTCTTCTGCTTCTTTTATGTCCCGTACCGATGGTATATTACAGCTAATATCCAAAAATCTATTCTACAGATGGAATAAATAAATGGATGCTGGGTGTCAAATAATGAAGGCAATTTAATGGCCACAGAAATTATCCATCTAACTCGTTTCTCTATCTGCTGCAATCATTTTTGCTTTTTCTGGGGATGGGGTGGTTTTTTGTTATTGGTTTGTTAGTTTTTATTTTGTTTTTCTTTTTGGAGATTTCCATCAAGATTTATTATTTTGGGAATTTTTGTTCAAAGATTTAGGGTTTTTCCAGAACATTCCAGTTGTGTCTTCGTTTATAGCTATTTTCTTCAGCTTGCTATTGTTGGTGTTAGTATTCCTGCCACCACCACTACCATCATCACGTGACCTGTGAGATGAAGTAGCCAAGAACCAAATTTGTCTCAGACTACTCCATATTGTCTTTAAAAAGTGAAGGATATGAAACTATATAATCTATTACGGAGATGCACTTGCATAGCAAGTGACCTGATCTGAGATCGTGTGCTGGAACGAAAACAATTGCAACGTGGAAGGTGTTCATAAGCCATTTAAGAAACACGCAAAAACCGTCAGATTCACTTCAACATTTAAATTTAATTTGCCAAAATATTTTCGTCGCTTTGAGACCGTGACCTTTTCACTGACAAAATTCTGTGCTGCATCTTTATATATAATCCATGATATGCAGAGAAAAAAAAAGTGAGATAAGCACAACTGGAGAACCTAATGGGCAATCTGCCCAGGCGATGCTTTTACGAGAGCGGCACTTTTGGGTCTGCTGTATAAACATGTACAGGCTTAAACTATGGGTGACTGAAGCATTGGGCAGTACACACTGTAGCTACATCACTGGTCATGTGATAGATCAGCTTAATCAGGATTGGGTTGTAAAAGCAACATTGAAAGATGCCAGTGTAATAACATTACATGGATCAATGAGTTTTGTTAGATTAAAATTTTCACATGTGGGAAGAGTAAGTGAGTGAATCAACAAGATATACATATCTCATGCTTACCAGCCAACGACACAAAACTCGCAGAATCAGTCAAGGAAACTTCTGATGCCACGCTCTTACAGAAAGATCTAGATACATGGGCTGAGGATAACAGCATGCAATTTAATGCAAATAAATTCCAGGCCCTCCGTTACCAGTTAAGCACTGCTCAGGAATCACGACATCAGTACGTTGGACCAAGTGGAGCAACAATCCCAGAATCAAATACGGTGCGTGATCTTGGAATAGAAATGAGCAACAATGCCTCATTTCACACACATATCAACAAAATGGTGGCAGTATCCAGAAGACTGACTGGTTGGATTCTGAGAACCTTCCAGACAAGGGACCAAGAAACTATGATGACACTATGGAAGTTATTTATTCTCAGCCGGGTGGACTACTGCTCTCAGCTACGGTCACCTTATACTACAAGGACGAAACGACATTACACAAAGAAAATTGCATCAATAGAACGACTGAGCTACTGGGACAGATTGAAAGAGCTACGACTATTCCCTGGAATGAAGGCAGGAGAGGTATGCAGTGGTATATATATGGAAGATACTGGAAGAACCAGTACCAAACTTTGGAATAAAGAGCTATACCAGACCAGGAACAAGACGTCACTGTGCTGTCCCCACTGTGCCAACTGCTTCATCTCGAGCAAGGACAATGTACTGCAATAGCTTGGGCTTCAAGGGCCCACAGCTGTTTAATTGTCTGCCGAAGCATCTGAGGAGCCTCTATGGAGTGGATGTAGACGTTTTCAACCGTGAACTTGACCTCTGCCTTGCTGAGATCCCGGATGGACCAATATCTAGGCAAGAAACTCAAAAGAGGGCAATAACATCGAATTCCATCCTTCACCAAAAGCAGCAGCGACAAAGGCGGAAATTGGAAAAACGATTACAATGGCGGTGCTCCAGCATGGCCACAGTCATTGGACTGAAATATATAAAAGAATATTGCCCTTCTGACCGTGCTTAAAATTTAGACAGAGATGCACAAGATATTAATGATACAATTTACACATAAACAGCACCACTCGAGTAAAGACGCGTAGACACACTCTGTAGTATCTAGATACAGCGCATTTTCATATATCTAGATATAAATACGTAAGACATTCAGTAAAATGCGTGAGTGTGTGTGTATATAAGTACACACACGCACGCACACACACACACACACATACATACATACATACACACACATACATATATACATATATACATACATACATACATACATACACACATACATACATACATACATACATACATACATACATACATACATACATACATACATACATACATATATGTATGTCTGTGCAATATGAAGGGAGGACGAGAGATACAATACTAAAAACGTACGAGTACATAGGTAAAGATTACTAGATAGCCACAGCCATTTATCCATCTGTATCTAGATTAAAAGGATAAATAGCTAAGAAGGTAGATGGATGAGTGAGTGGATGGGTTTTTGGAAGGTGAAAGGAAGGAAGTGGGTGTTCGCTGGCTGGCTGGCTGGCTGGTTGGCTGGTTGGTTACAGGGTCGACCGATATGTATATATATTAAGACAGACATTAAGACAAGTCAAATACGTAAGATATAAAAATAAATACACAATGACACTAGCGTATGGCACGTCGCCAAAAATGTGAGAGAGAGAGCGCGGGCGCGCGTGTATGGTCACCACCTTTCATCTTATTCGCACTTAATGCTTCGTATAGAAAGATAATAAGTTTCCGGATTTGCACGATTTAACATGCACAAGATGTCCAGGCCTACAACGCTTAGTAAATATAGAGCAACAGTTTCTTTAAGTCTCTCATACATCGCATAATATTGAGACTGAAACTAACAACAGCTGGTTAATAAAGATCACGTTGAATGTGAAGATGACGGCGATGACCACGGCGTCGATGATAACGATCAATGATGTGTGTGTGTGGAGAGAGAGAAAGAGAGAGAGGGAGAGAGACATATGCGGGTGAATGTGTGGAGGCGTAGGACAGTATGTGTCGGTGGTGTTTTATTTTTGCGAATGTCTCTATACACACACGCACACAACGTTTTAGTATATTCTTGTATTTGTTTTAGTCATTTGACTGCGGCCATGCTGGAGCATCGCCTTTTGATCGAATAAATCGACCCCAGGATTTATTCTTTATAAGCTTCGTACTTATTGTATCGGAAACTTTTGCCGAACCGCTAAGTTAGGGGACATAAACACACCAGCATCGGTTGTCAAGCGATGGGGGGGGGGACAAACAGACACACAAACATATATGCATACACAGATACACACGCACACACACACACACACACACACACACACACATATATATATACGACGGGCTTCATAGATAGATAGATAGATAGATAGATAGATAGATAGATAGATAGATAGATACGTCTACCAAATCCACTCACAAGGCTTTGGTTGGCCCGAGGTTATAGTAGAAGACACTTGCCCAAGGTGCCACACAGTGAGACTGAACCCAGAACCATGTGGTTGGTAAGCAAGTTACTTACCATACAGGCACTCATATATATATAATTGTAGTGTTCAACAGTCTGCTCAATTCCTGTGCCGAGGAATTGAACAGACCGTTGAGCACTACAATTGTTTCAAAGCACATCGGATATATGTTACGTATGTCCTGTAACTGTCCAGTGTATTTTCCCGTCTGATACATGCACCCTCTTTTTTTTTTTCTTCTTTTTTGGAAATAATCCATCACAGAGGGGAATGCAAAAACTGGGCTTGCAGAAAAATAGAAATAGGAGTGGATATTGGGATTGATAAAGAAGTAATTCCATGCTTTACTTGCCGATTATTTTAGCGAGATAGAGAATGTTGTGGTTTCATTTTGTTATCAGCATACTCAAATTTTAGTAGCGGCTAAAGTAGATTATAATTTTATTAGTTTTTATGTGGCGTCAATGCTATAAGGCCAGTTGCTTTGGAAGTTGGAATGTTTACTCTTTATGAGAGATAAAATGAGTAATAAAAGTTCTTAGGGAGAATGAACAAACGAACGGAAGTAGCACTCAACACATAACTTGGAGTTGTATTTATTGAGTAACAGACCGACGTAAAGTATTATGTTACTTAAAATTTCGTGGAAGTGAAAAAAAAAAAAACACCAGCTCCCGAGACATAGGGGGGGGATTTCCACATACCTGAGGAGCTGATTGTGTTTTGTTTTTTTCACGTTCACGAATCTTTAAGTAACATGAAGAGTGGACAAACGAAGAAAGGGGCACTCAACACATTTTGCTAAAGTTACATATATTTCTTTAAAATGGAGATAACACAAACTTTTATTAACACCCTCCCCCCACACACACACACTCAAATACACATGCACAAGCACACGCACAGTAACGATGGGCTGTATAATCTTGGTTATATATTATACACTTTCCTTAATAAATGTGCTTCTTCCAGTCCTTTGAGACACCTTGTATATAATCAAGCATAACAGTCTACTTTGTACAATTTAAAGAACGATTTTCAATTCTTAAATTGTAAAGTCTTGCTGTGCAATGTAATTAAATGTAAAAACAAATTTTTTGTAGCTCTCTGTGGATAGAAAAACATTGAAATTATTCTAACTAGTTTCATCTCTATTTGGTATATCATCGAAAAAGATGTGCCCCCTCTGTGTCTGCGAAAAGATATTGTACGGCTATTTATATCAAACACAAACCAGGAATCAGCTGGAATGGTAGTTTAATTTACATACGCATGCATATCAATTAGCTTCATTGGTAATGTGATTGATTAATTAATTAATTAATTAAGGCTAATACTGCCTTATAATTGTAAAAATGTAGGCATTCCTTAATTATATTTCACGTTATGGTCTGTTGAGCCTAATTTAGCTAATTAATTAACCAGCATAAGGTTATCTGAATAACGTTATAATTGTTAAAATTGTCATCGCCGGGTTTTAAATTATTTCACAGTAAACTCTTGGTTACTTTCATAGCTTATTTCACGGTTGAGTGTGTGTGTGTGTGTGTGTGTGTGTGTGTGTGTGTGTGTGTGTGTGTGTGTGTGAGAGAGAGAGAGAGAGAGAGAGAGAGAGAGAGAGTTATCTACAAACTTGTTACTCGACACGAAAATACAGTCCGCGTGGAGTAAGTTACTGCTGAAGAATATCAAATCCAGCGAAGGCAATCTTCTCCCTCATAGCACTGTTACTACATTCTTTTGGTGCCTACCACAAAACATGGCCCCTTCATTCAAAAAGTCCTTAATGGTAATGCTGTAGTTTTAAAGTGGTAACGGTGTGAGTAACCTTTATGTTCTCAACTAAATACAAAGAAAATATTTGTTTTTATTGCCCACAAGGGGCTAAACATAGAGGGAACAAACAAGGACAAAGGGATTAAGTCGATTAGATCGACCCCAGAGCGTAACTGGTACTTATTTAATCGATCCCAAAAGGATGAAAGGTATAGTCGACCTCGGCAGAATTTTAACTCAGAACGTAAAGACAGACGAAATACCTCTAAGTATTTCGCCCGGCGTGCTAACCATTCTGCCAGTCCGCCGCCTTCAGAAAATATGAAGATATCAAAAGATTAAATTTGAATACAGCGTATCTTCGGTATGGCATGCTTGAAAGAAAAGCAGCTACATATATATGATACAATTTGAATTAGCGAGAATTTTCGATAAAGATTTTTAAAATATCAATTTTATCAATTAATAACCTAAAACTAATTTGTCCATCCAGTATTGACTATGGAAAGACTCTCACCCTCTCCACTCCATTTTCTCCCAAATTTGTTTATTAAAATTTTTTTTTTTTTTTTTTTTTTTTTTTTTTGCCCAAAACCCCCGTTTTCGAATACGGAGGTTCTGGAAATTGCCAAAAATCGGTATTGTGAAATTCCCCCCCTTTCCCCCCAAATTCTTCAATTTTTACTTTTTTCCCCAACACTAACCCTAACCATAAAACCCTAACCCTCACTCCCTAACCCTAACCCTAAAATCCCAGCCCTAAAACCCTAACCGTAACCGTAACTACAGAAATGTTTTAAAATTTTTGTCCGAATCATAATGTCCGTATTTTTCCGCATATTTTGAAAAAAACAAATTTCTGAAAAACGTTTAAAAAATGAAGGAAATAGTGGTGGGGTGGTAATTTTAAAATGCCGATTCTTGTACATTTTTTTGCAGATTCGTATTTCCCCTAGCCGTAAAAAGGGGGGTTTGTGTTCCAAAAAAAGAATTTGAAAAAACAGGGTAGGTTGGGGGGGGGGCGGAAGTCTTGCCTCGACTAATTGTGATGGATATAATCAGTCCTGTATTTATAAAACTTTTTTAAGCTCTTCCCTGACGAAGCCTTCATCACATGACCGGCAGAAACAACGTCCTGTAATATGGGTGTTGATGTTAGACGTAGTATTTCTATGTAACTAGACTTTACTTTTCAGAATCTCTCTTCATTTCAGCTAATTAATCGATCGCTATAAATTTAATACTATTCGTTTGTCATCGAGTGCTCTTGCTAAATCGATGATAGAATGGTTCTTAGCACCATGAAATATATACGTATACAAACATACTAAGAAATATATGCATGCGCGCGCGCGAGTGAGTGTGTGTGTGTGGTGTGTGTGTGTATGTGTGTGTGTATAGGTTATACAGTTCTCTATTTAAGAGATGAAGATTTATGTACATTATTTACATTTGACGGATATTTATCCTCATCTTGTTTGTTGTTAACACAACGTTTCGCCTGATATACCCTCCAGCCTTCCTAAGGTATTTTTCGATGTTGTTGTTTGTTGTTGTTGTTATTATTATTATTATTCTAGTCAGTGACCTGAATAATAATAAGAAGAAGAACAACAACATTGAAAAATATCTTAGGAGTGAGAACCCTGGTTCGAAATTTCCCCAAGACACCTGATGAAGGCTGGAGGGTATATCAGCTGAAACGATGTGTTAACAACAAACAAGATGAGGACAAAGATCCGTCAAATGTAAATAATGTATATATA
>NC_068996.1:57105623-57111405 GCF_001194135.2 Octopus bimaculoides
ATATATATATATATATACATATATATATAGGTTGTTCTGGCTAAATTTGTCAGTTTGCATAAAGGAAAAAGAAAACACAATATCCCATCCAAAAGTAAATGTAAAAAATCAACAAGATTATGGCTGAGGGACAGCAGTTTACTCAAAGCAGCCGTTCTAAGCTTCTACCACGGCCTCATGAAGGTTCTGGAACCTGGTGCATGTTTCCCACTGTATCGCTAGGAAGATCTTCAAACACCTCCTTGATCTTGGCCATCAGCTTGGATTTGGTGTTGCAGTTATGCTTATCTCAACCGTGCCCCACACCCATGGTGTCAACATTTTGACACCCGACACGAATCACCATGATACAGGTAACTCGTTTACAATATTCAGATGGCTTCCATTGTTCTGTTTCAGCTGACTTTTTCTCAACTACATCTCTAATCTTTCTGCTCTCCAACGCCGCCGACTATTCACCAATACATCGAGCTGTTCCCCAAAAAAGGTGACATAAAAGATCGTTAAATTTAGCCCAAATACCTTGTGTGTGTGTGTGTGCGTGTGTGTGTGTGTGTGTGTGTGTGTGTGTGTGTGTGTGTATGCGCGCGCGTAAAAAGAAATCTAATTCCAGTCGAATGTTGAATGTTGAAGACATTTCAGCGTAGTGTGGCAGAATGAGACATATCTGTTTGATGGATTCAGTTTATATGGACAACTCTTTCACCAGAAACCAGCTCACTCATTTCTTCCCCTTCTGTAAGATTTTCTACCGGTACTAGAATTCACTTTCAATATTTCGAGTGTCTCTTTAGGGTGGCGTGTCGGCAGAATCATGAGCATGCCGGGGGAAAATGTTGGATTGCATTTCGTCCGTCTTTATGCTGTGGTCGACATTGTCTTTCATTCTTTCGGGGGTCGATGAAGTAAGTACCAATTGAGCCCCGGGATAGATGTAATCGACTTAACCCCTCCCCTGAAATTGCCAGAATTTGAAACCAATATTTCGATTATCTCTATCAATTTCTAAAGTATTTCTGCCTCCATCGACAATCCCACCCAACTTTGTCTTTTACTAAGCCACCAACTCCGATTTCTACAATAATTTTCCTTTCTTTCGTCCCTTTCTCACCGATTCCATCGAATCTAGGCTGTTTTCGTCTCTTCTGTCTTCGGTTATGCTTCTTGCTTTATCTCTCTAACTTCTAAATTGGTTATTCTTTCTTCGTGTGTTGTGATCGCAGCCGAGTCTAAGCTTCCGAAACAAACTTTCTTCTTTCTTGCATCCTCTTCCCTACCTGCTGTACTCCTTTCTCATCAACGTCCACCCTCTTACTTGTCCATTCTACTACATTATCTTTCGCTGCATCCTTCTTCCTCAATCCAACACCACACAGGTAATTAAGTATTTTATCTTGTCAGAGTTGATAAAATAAATGGGCCAGGGTGGTGCTTGTGTGAAATTATTAGAGCCTCAGATAATATATTTCATGATATTGGTTCCGGGGCTTTGCATTCCGAGTTCTTGGCGAATAAATTTAATCGGTCGCCCAGTGCAACATCACCACCACCTGATCTTTGAGTATTTTTCTTTGATCAGTTGCAAACATTTGCTCCAAATCTCCGATTTTGCAAAAGCTTGCTCCTTTCCCCTCACTAGAGTCTGAATTCTTGAAAAACTAAAAATCTAATGGGAGCTAATTTTCCCCTCCCCGACAAAATGGTTAGAAGAGAGAGAAAAGCATAATTCTATAATGTGACCCCTTTTTGTATGTTAGAAAAGACAAAATAAACATTTGCTCATACATTTGCTTGATCAGCTCTCACGTAATGAGAGCTGATTAATAAACCACGACACATGACAAACATCCAAATCAATCAACTGCAGATAATTCCATTACTACTTATACGGACACCTCTCTTTTCTCCTTCTACAATAATAGCCCCCTGCTCTATGGAGCTGGCTGGGCCCATATCTCCACTTAGGTATTTCCGTCCCACTCCCCTCTTCTTCTCTCTAAACCCTTGACATGTCAATCCCCACCCAGCTCAGGTTCTACATCAATCGCTATACCCAATCCTTCCTCCTCAGAGTGTCGTCCCTCTGAAATTTCCTTCCTGCTTCTTTGTTCTCCACAAGTTTTGGATTACAATGTTTCAAAAAGGGACATTATTGACATCGATCTCAACGGTCCTTCTGACCGCTCAGGTAAATAAAACACAATAATTATCGTCTTTGTTATGTTGTAAGAGGTATCTTAGAATTGCAGTTTTATGAAAGAACAAGCAGTTTCCTCTGTGTTTCCTGTTGGCCCTGTTACAGCAAATACAGCAAATCAAAGTCACACGAGTGCACGCAAACCCAACTCCTCACACAAACACAGACACATGTGCCACTTGATGCTGGTAGGATTCGAAAGGACACCACTTCATCGCCGTTCAAATATAATAATAGATCCATTATCATAAATGACAGAACCCCATTGTGTGAAATCCTGGTTACATCCGTGTAGATACACACACACACACACACACACACACACACACACATGAGCACCCAGGTATAATTTAATTATGAAGAATAATTTCATTCTAACATTAAGAAGTAATTAAAGGATTGCTACTGTTTCTACTACCACCACAACCACTACTACTATTACTACTACTACTACTACTACCACCACCACCACCATTACTACTACCACCACCACCACCACTACTACTACTACTACTACTACAGTATGTGTTTGCGTATGGTTGTGAAGGAGTCCTTCCTTATTTACCTATCTGCCGTTTATATGCATATACATGGGGACTGTATGTTAATGATGCCAATTAAGGTAGAAACATGAGTCTGCAGTAGCCCTTCTTTGCCTCCAGACAGGTATGTCAGTTTTGGAGAATTCTTCGGTTTTGTGATCCCCTTCTTCACTCATTTTGAGTTTGTCCCAGATGTCACCAAACGATTCTTCTACTTTTACTGGAAGCGGAAATAGTTTCAATAAATTAAGAATTTATTTGGTATGGTATTTAATATACACTTATTCGGCTTTAGTGTGTGTGTGTGTGTGTCTTTATCGATCTATCTTGCCCCTTTCTCTGTCTTCCTGTCATACTACCATCTCTTGCTAACATCTACTATTCTTTTCTGACGGCCTCTTGTCTCACCACCGTCTCACTGACTACAAGTGTCCAATATTTCTCTCTGTTCAAGCTGTATCCAGACGAAAGTCTTTTTAATATTTTCTCTCTATGCTTGTATTTTCCCTGTTTGTCGCTATTTTAAGTTGAAAGACACCCTCTTTATCTATACTCTATATTTTTTTTTTATTCTTGTTTCTCGTACCAGTCTTTGTGTCCGTCCTCTTTGTTTTTAGCTCTAAGACTTTTTTTTTTTAAACGTCCCGTGTGTTTTCAGTCGTAAGATTTGCTTTCGATTTCTTTTGTTTGAACGTTGGTGCTTTCGAGACAAGCGATACCAACTCCTTCGAAGCGTCGAAATCGTATTGTCTCTGGATAAAATGCTGGCTGACGAAATGAGTTTATCCAAATCTGATTTTTCTCTCTTTCTCTCTCCCCCTAGCCCCTCCGTTAATTGTTGTTCACTTCCTTCATCATTATTTTGATTTCACATCTAGCGTGCACTGCCATACATTTCTTCGTAACTGATTTGTTTTCTCTCGCGTTGACTCACACTACATCTTGCTTTATCTTGTTCCTTTTCCTTCCACTCTGCCGTGCCATCCGCTCCTCTTACTACCCACCTCTCCTTCTGTCGGTCTTTTCCCTCACCACTTTCGCGCTGGTCACATATCTCCAATATTTTTTGCGTCACTAATGAAATGGATTCCTCCATGTCTGATCATTGCAAGTGTAGGGAGGGGGTTGTTCTTTCCGTGAATTCGTGTACACATCCTTCTTCATTATTTTTTTGATTATGTATGCGTTTGTATATATGTGAATATGTGTGTGCGCGCGCGTGCGTGTGTGTGTAACGGACAGTCTGTTTGCGGAACTGTTAAAGAGTCGAACAAATGCATTGTGACATTTTGCTTTCTGAGTTCAAATCCCACCAAGGTCAAATTTCATCCATGAAGGACCAATCAAGTCTTGAAAGGAGTTCCACTTCTCTACCCTGACCGCTTCCTCTCCCCTCCCTCCCTCTCTCTTTCCCTCCCTTTCTCTCCTTTGTGCATACGTCCTACAACTGAGATTAGCGCACGTAAAGCTATGGTCCCTCCCACCACCAGCAGCATTTTCTCGTAGCACGTTTTTGTACGGATACGTCAGCAAAAATATGAACGTGTCCGTAAACACACGCACACGGAATGTGTGCGTGTGTGTGTGTTATGTGAATGAGAGAGGAAAGAAAGAAGAGAAGGAGAGGACGAATGAGTAAGCGACGACGAAAATGAGATAAGAGGAATAACTCAGATTGGCCAAATGGAAGTATCCGAACAATAAAAATGAATAAGAGCCTATTAAATACCATATAAGATATATTATCGGCTTATTGAAATGATCTCCGTTTTCTCAGGCAGCCATTGAAAACAACTCTGAGAATAGAACAGCTCAAAAATCAAAAATTCTCCAAAACTTGCATGCCATTTAAAAAGATTGCCGGATTGTCTGGAGACAAACGGACAGATATGGACACGTGTTTGGAATAAGTACCCGATGTTACAACATAAGTATTGAGGGCGATTTGTTCGATTAAATACTTCAAGGCAGTGCACCAGCATGGCCACAGCCCAAGGAATGAAACAAGTAAAACATAAAAAGTGCGCGAAAACTCTCGGTCTTCATCTTTTTATAACTTCTTACCGATTGAATAAAATACGTATATTCATACATACACGACAGGCTTCCACGAAGTTTCCGTCCATTAAATCCACTCAGGAGGCTTTAGTTGACCTTGGGCTATCGTAGAAGCCACTTCCCCCAAAGTACCACACAGTAGGGCTAAACCCGAAACCACGGGTTTGCTGTAAAGCAAGGGTCTTAACCACACAGCCATGCTTGATACTTTATTGTGTTTCGGTTAAGAAAGAAAACACGGGTCAATAACGTTTTAGGAGGGCGGTGTCATTAGACTGGAGCCCTGGTCCGAAATGATTGCAACAGAGTGATGCCCACAAAAGACACCCAAAGTGCCTAGTGATGGCTTAAAAGGGGCCATGAATTTAGTCTAGTAGCATGGTTGTTGTGAACCATTCGTAAACTACCGAAATATACATTATCTTTTTAAATGCAAATTTCTCACAGCATTTGTTAAAAAATCAGATTGGGGGCAACTGTCGGTGACAGTGAATGTGTGTGTGTGTGTGTGAAAAATAGGGAATGTAAAAATTCTGTATCATTTATTCACCATTACACGTGTTTCATTTGCTAGTTGGAGTTACAAAATTGTACATGTAAGAGAAACATGTAAAATATCTCCTATTGGAAATTCTTCACAAAGAGAATCAAATAAAATCATTTCATTCTCAATCTGAAAAATTTCTTGAATCACCACTTTCTGTATGCTAAACTTTGAGCTCTTCTATAAAAGACGCAAACCAGATTTTCTGGGACGTTCTTTTTTTCATCTTAAATTAGGCACTCTCTCTCTCTCTCTCTTCCTCTCTCTCTCTCTCCCTCTCTCTCTCTCGCTCTCTCTCTCTCTCACTCTCTCTCTCTCTCCATATATATATTGGGTATTATATATAAAGCATATGTATGTATACAGTGTGTATGTATGTATATATATATAAATGCTTGTGTATGTGTGATTGTGTATATATATATATATATATATATATAT
>NC_068996.1:57111415-57113062 GCF_001194135.2 Octopus bimaculoides
ATATATATATATATATATATATATATATATATATATATATATACATGTGTGTGTTTTCTTTTTTTGCATGTGTACAAAACATTCACGCAAACTCACACATATCACACGAGTGTGTATGAAACATACATTCAGACACATCGACAGGCAGGGTGAGAGAATCACTCCTCTTTAAGTCTTAATTCCTAGGAGCGCCCCCGTAATCAACCCGTCATCACATTATTTTTAATGCAGATAACGTTCAACCTATAACAAACAAGCAAACAACAACAATAATCATAATAGTAATAATAATAATAAAAATAAAACAAAAAAATAGGAGAAAAAAATGAAAGAAAACTTGTGCAGAGATTCCTCCACGCCTCATCTCTTTCGTTTAGGTTCAAGTTGGTGCGTTTGGTGCCTTGAGTCTGTTAATAAAAGGCTGTGCGTTTATGGCGAAGCAACGTTATGGGATTTCAGTGGCCGTGAATATTCTGTGTTCATATGGGTTACACATCTAAATATCATACAAATACACTTTACACTCCTTTCTATAGAAATCGGTGTATGTGTGTGTGTGCGTGTGTGTGTATGTGTTTGCATGTGTGTGCATGTGTATGTGGGTGTGTGTATGTGTATTCGACTTTCAATTCTATTTTATGCGATTTGCTACAGATGTACAAATTTCTCTCTTTTTTTTCTCACTTTCTTTTTATCTTTCTCTCTCTTTCTTTCTCTCACACATATACACACAGAAGCAAACATGTATCTGTATGTACATCTAATTAGATAAAATGAAACATCACACACACTATAAGCATTCACATACACTCTGCCTTACGCACACAATGGGTTTCCGTCCACCAAATTCCACCCAGGCGGTATTTTGGTCAACCTGAGGTATGCAAGGTGCATCTCTTTGGGAGAGGTATAACAAACATTTGTAATTCAGTGAATTCATAAAGGAGAAAAACCTCCCCCATCTCATGCATTGCCCTTTAGATACGCACAAAATGGTTGACTGTAAAGATACTTTGCCACATAGATGAGTAATAAACTTCGCATGAAATTTGGAATCCCACCCAGAGAGGGAGGGTGATAGGTTGATGTCTTTTAAAATTTAAGTTACTTTTATGAATTTCATTCCCAATTTTATTGGTTCCCTAGTTTGTCACCATATTAACAAGAACTGCCTCTGTTTCGATTTCACTTCCTTGATTTGGTAACTCACTACTCTACTATCACAAGTGAACTCATACAACACTCAACTTCAGGGAATGATGATAAGTGTTTCGTTTTCCGTATTTTTGTTTGTTTTTAGTTTTGTTTTCTCCAAGTTGTAAGAAACTCATCAAACAGTAGCGGGTGCTATCTCTTTGCTGTTGATTTTCTTCATAAGGAACAGCCTCGCAAAGAACTTGGGACTCTCTTTCACGCCAGATTTAAACTGTACATCTTTCACAATATCTTTCTAATCTTTCTCATGCTCATCCTCTGCACTCTAACCCTGACTCATCACTTCCTATTGTATATTCTAATCTTCTAATACCCGTTTAACACCAGCTAAAGAAGACTACCAATACTTTCTTGAACTAAATATTCTTATGTCGTTTTAGAGGTGTTTTGCGTTCTTGTCCCATTTTTGTATTTATATATATATATATATAT
>NC_068996.1:57113144-57114236 GCF_001194135.2 Octopus bimaculoides
GAATAGATGAATGATGTTTGGAAACTGGATTTCGAACAATGCCATCATTCGATTGTTCTCCTAAACATAAAGAGCAAAGAAGTGGCGTTTCAGTCCTCATTTCTACAGATGTGGCAATGATGGGTGCACATCAAGGACACATATCTGTATTTAGCTGACTTTAAGCTATAAAAGAAAAAGTAGAAAACAAATCCACAATGCTTCAAGATTCTGCGCAAATCACTATATTCCCAAACTAATATTTTTCGTTATTAAGGCGGCGAGCTGGCAGAAACGTTAGCACGCCGAACAAAATGCTTAGCGGTATTTCGTCTTTTCGTTCTGAGTTCAAATTTCGCCGAGGTCGACTTCGCCTTTCATCCTTTCGGGATCGATAAATAAGTGCTAGATGCGTACTGGGGTAGATCTAATCGACTGGCCCACCTCCCTAAAAATTTCGGGTTGTGTGCCTAGAATAGAAAAGAATATTTGTTATTGAAAAATCATTAAAAATTGTCTCGTGCTTGCTTGAAGTAATCACGTTTCTGCTTAATGGTAATACAATGTCTAATTCATATTTTAATCAGGACTATGTTTTCTTTGTGTGTGTGTGTGTTTAAAATATAAAATTGTATCTGGTTTAAATACTATTTCTAAAAAAAAACCATAACCCTCCTAAACACACAGCGCCTCAATAGTTCCCTTTGCCTTATACCTTCTCGATATCAGCTTCACCGTTCCTCTGATCATATTTCTATTCCTTGGTAACACAATGTCCTACTCATACCCTCATTTCTTATCCTAACAATGAATTTTTTTTTTCGAAAATGCGAGTAGGCGTGGTTGTGTGGTAAGTAGCTTGCTTACCAACCACATGGTTCGAGGTTCAATCCCGCTGCGTGGCACCTTGGGCAAGTGTCTTCTACTCTAGCCTCGAGCCAACCAAAGCCTTGTGAGTGGATTTAGTAGACGGAAACTGAAAGAAGACTGTTGTATATATATATATATATATATATATATATATATAAATTCAGAAGAGTGGTACAACAAAGCACCGATATTTATAGGGCAATTTTTTGCTGGAAATTAATACATTTGTATTGAAATATTTTT
>NC_068996.1:57114795-57115952 GCF_001194135.2 Octopus bimaculoides
TATAAATAATGTAATTACGTCCTTTTCTCTTGGAATTGTATTCTCTTCTGAGTTTGTACCCTCGCTTCGAAAAATTCCTGATATCTAATCTAATATATAAATCCCGTTCTGTCTGTCTGTTTTTTGTGCGCTTATTGTTCATATAAGAATTGTTCATCCGATCGCGATGAAATTTTAAACATGGATACATCTAAAAAGATTTTCAAAACTGTCAGTTTCGAAGTGAGAATCTCTATTTTTGTAATTCTTATGGCCTGTCCATCGGATGATTAAAACTTCCATTTTTATTTTTATTCGAAACTACTGTTACGTATCCCGTTATTCTTACTACTACGTCAGTGAAATCGAAATAAAATACTTAAAGCAACATTCGTCAAATGCAAAAGCCAAAGAACTGTTTATTGCTTAAATATCACTTGCAATATTCACTTAGGAGATAAAACAGTGTTCAGTCTGACGTATAGGTGACAGGAGGTATGTACTATGGAAGAGTACATTGTGCTTATCTTAATGTGAAAGTATTTGAGTACAAAAAGTTTAAGGTTAGTTATGATGTCTGATTCTACTGGAAGTTATATATATTGTGGGCTGAACAGCTTTCCTTCATTTTATTAGCCTCGTGACTATTTTGAAAAGTTTCACTGTCAATCGATTTTCCTTATTTAGAAGAAACAGTCAACAGATTTAACGTCTCAGGGATCTTTAATGCCCTAACCAAAAGTAATAACACCATACTATCACCAAACATCTCCACAACTTAACACCGTCCAAGTTAACCCTCTTCACCTATACAAACCGTCTAATGAACGGGGAGCGTTTGTTAGTACATATACATACATACATATATATATATACTCTTTTACTCTTTTACTTGTTTCAGTCATTTGACTGCGGCCATGCTGGAGCACCGCCTTTAGTCGATCAAATCGACCCCAGGACTTATTCTTTGTAAGCCTATGTAGTGAAACTACCTCCCGCCATTAGATACAAACTACTATCGCCATTACAGACAATCTTCTCATTTAAATATAAATAAATGCGAGCGTAGTAGAGAACCCATTCCTTGTCATCACGTGACTGATCATTATTCGAATCGGCAACTTCTTCGAACCGTTCCCGCCAGAATGCAAACTGACCAATCACGGCCCCTAATAAGG
>NC_068996.1:57117321-57117927 GCF_001194135.2 Octopus bimaculoides
ATATATATATATATATATATATATATATATACGACGGGTTTCATTCAGTTTCCGTCTACGAAATCCACTCACAGGGCTTTGGTCGGGCCGTGGCTATAGTAGAAGACACTTGCCCAAGGTGCCACGCAGTTGGACTGAACCCGGAACCATGTGGTTGGTAAGCAAGCTACTAACCACACAGCCACTCCTGCACCTATATATTGTAATAATGAATTTTGAAGCTCACATAAAGGTATAAATAACAGCGTGTAAATTGGGTTGACTTTAGTATTTTGTTTCTAACGAATTATCACAATCTCTCTAAACACCTAGCGTCAACCGCGTCCCTTGACATTCACCGTCCCCTTATGAGCTCACACTGCCACTAAGGAAGCACTACGGTCCATTAAGAACAACTTGTGTAGATGGTTCTTCTTTAATTTGTATGCGACTTGTAATGTCAAATGTGTCAGAGCCAACGATTGATCTCTTCTTACTACTGCAGCGTTTGTTGTTACATCTTTTACTCTCTATCTCTCTCTCTCTTTCTTTCTCTCTCTTTCTCTCTCTCTCTCCCTCTCTCTCTCTCTCTCTCTCTCTCTCTCTCTCTCTCTCTCTCTCTCTCTC
>NC_068996.1:57117947-57123944 GCF_001194135.2 Octopus bimaculoides
CTCTCTCTCTCTCTCTCTTTCTTTCTCTCTCTTTCTCTCTCTCTCTCCCTCTCTCTAGTGTAATGCATATTTAACATTCTCCGTATTTTTACTGAGAATTCTTGTATGTGTCTTTTTGATGCAAGAGACGACTATGTGTATCTGCAGTCGTTTAAAGACTGAAGTATTTTTTGGTGCGGACGTTCAATTTTCTGGTGGTACTCCCAATGTAGAGTGCACCACATATATTGCAAACTACCTCATATGTACTACGCAGGTCTTCGTGCACAAGTTGTTGACGGGGCAATTAGATAGTGTACACCGCATGTATATATTCTTTAGTTTTTTTATTTGTTTCAGTCATGTTACTGCAGTCGAACAGATCGACCCCCCCCCCACACACACACACACACAGGACTTATTCTTTGTAAACGTGGTCCCTATTCTATCGGTCTCTTTTGCCGAACCGCTAAGTTACGGGGACATAGACACACCACCATCGGTTGTCAAGCGATGACGGGGTGACAAACACAGACACACACACACACACACATATATATATATATACATATATATATATATATACATATACACACACACACAACGGTGGTCTTTTTTTTCAGTTTCCGTCTACCAAATCCACTCACAAGGCTTTGGTCGGCCTGAGGCTAAAGTAGAAAACATTTGTCCAAGGTGTCACGCAGTGGGATTGAACCCGGAACCATGTGGTTGGGAAGTAAGCTTCTTACCACACAGCCACGACTGTGTATATGTGTGTATTATATATGTATATATATATTATACATATATATGTGCACACATATATTCATATATATGTATTTGTGTATGCATATGTGTGTGTGAGAGTGTACACGCGCGCAAGCACACACACACTAACACCCCGGTGAACGAAATTAGTAAACCTATCTATAAAAGAACTTTCTTATCTAGGGATTAACATGCATCTTACTGTCGTAGAAATGTGGAAATAAATTGTCCTGATAAAAATTTTAATAAATTGCGATAGAAACCAGAAGTAACAAAAGTCCATGCCATAATTTCATATAAACAATGTATATAAGAAAACAAATGTATAGAACTTACATCAATTCATCCTGCGTCTCTTACCTGCATTATACATAAAGGTGAATTATGACGGGTAGAGTGAAATGGCTCTTTCCAAAAAAATAATTGGCTCATATACTCCTAGTGAATCCTCAAGAACAATGCCACCGTTTCCAATTCGTTTATTCTCTATAATAATTCATTAATTGTTCAGGATTATTGCAATGCTGATATATAACTGTGTTGGCTGTTATCTACCAACATACAAACCATTGAATTGCTTTTTTCAGAGATGGTGTTCAATATTGAGTAGCTAGAAACATTGTACTTTAGCTACTATTTTTGAAATACCAAACACATCACTAGAAGGTGCTATACTTGTTGGTGTTTATAGATGTGGCATAATGAACGTCTTCTATATGTTCTTTTTAGAACATTTTCTAATGTCACCATCGTTACTTCCAGTTTTTGTTCTAATTTATTTTCAAATTTTAAAGACAATTTACTTTTTTTTTTTCGCGAAAGTAAACTGCATGTTAACAACTAGAGAAAAGCAAAATAGTAAAAACTTAATCCTTATGTTCGAAGTAAACTGAAACCATCAAGTCTGACCAGGAGCATTGTCCAAAAGTAGAAATGTCTTGCGTTCAAAACTGTTCTTCTCACAACAACGTTTGACAAGGATCTTGATTTAACACGCTATTCGATAAACAAACCCTGTGTAGCTCAAGTCTTTTGCTTGTTTGTTTGTTTGATTTTTGTTTGCTTTTCTTTTTTAACTTCATACTTCCATGTAACAAAGCAGACTAGATTTGAAGATGTTTTCAGTAGCCCTTGTATCAAAACAAGCAAAAGACAAATAAATAAACATGATCACTGTTTCAAGTCTCCGTGATATCTCTTCCTAACAGTCATATTTACCCCCCCCCTTTTTTTGTGGGCTGAGGTCTGTTTTTTTTTTTTACTCTGCTTTCTCTCCTCTTTTGAAACAAATTTTAGAGTGTAATCTTTTCCCAAAACAATCGGTATTCGTATTAAAATTCTACATTTTGTGGGTATTTACTTCTTTATAGAATATCTTCCAAATTGCGCATACCAACTTTTAATTCGTCAGTTTGATTCACATTCTTTTTTTTTTTGTTAGTTGGAAGGGCAATTTCCTAATGACACCGCTATAACAGACATATTTATATACGTTACCCTTTATTTATATGCGTTACCCCTTATTAATATCAGAAATACTTTGCTCTTCGCAGAAATTCCAAGAGCCACTTAAAATATTGCAGGCTTTTCTTCAGTTGCTGACGAAAGCCATCGCAATGTTGGAAACCCTTCTGTGTCATCAATAACAAGAGCTTAATTAATTTCAGAAGAAAAAAAGTATATAGTATTTTGAGAAATTACGAAATATCTACATAAATGGTACAATGTAGTACCACCAAGCATTCCAGAAGGCAAAAGCTGACCAAGCGTGACTGACCGTTTTCTTTTAAACGCGCTAATAAAGCAACAGGTTTCTTTCCGTATAATGAGGTTCAAATTTAAGCAGGAGTATTCCAGGCATTGAGAATAATTTTGTTTTTTCATCTTTTCGACTGCCTATTTGCTACAATATAATGTTACAGTTTAATAATCCATTACGATTAGGTTTTCAATCGCAGAGGAAACATGAAACAAGAAATTGTTGTGTGTGTAGGGGTAGTAGTGTTTGTGTGTGTGTGTGTGTGTTATTTTCGTTTCTTGTAGGCATCTAAGATTGTACTGAAACCCATATTTATGTGTTTATTTATTTCACTCATCAAAATGAAACCATGCATTTGGCATCAACTTCAGTGCTGACAACTCAACGTTTTTTTTATTACATTGTTTTGTTTTGTCTTGTTTTTGTTGTTGCTGCTGTTGTTTTTTGGGGGAAGGTGTGTTTCTTTGTAAAGCTTAAGTATCGCCAAGTGTTGAATGAGTCGGCAGTGAATGCTAAATCGCGATGATAGTAATCTTCTTATATGTTTAGTCTCAAGCACGGGAAAGAAATGCAATAGGTGTCTTTTAGAGTATCTCGGGATAAACACTTTTAAGTTTCGTAGCTATTTGGAGTGTAGTTGGATTTCAAAACATACATAAAGCTATAAATAATAGAAAGTGAATGATGGGTTGGAAAACCTTTTCGGGTAGAAAAAGCCGAAAGCTGCCTCGTGGGAAACATGAAGTTTTGTACATTTGTCTTTCATCAGAGAGAAGAGATGATAATGATGATGCCATTAATGATGATGATGATGATGATGATTGATTGATTGATTGATTTATATGGTCTCTTCGGTCAAAGTTGACCTTATACCTGTACAGGTCTGAACAAGATTTTGAAAGGAATACTGGTTGTTGTCTATGTGTTCAAACTTCTCTATGCTATCGATGTTTATCTAAAGCCGGGATTCTCAACCATTTTTTTAAACAAAGAACCCCTTTGATTACTATTTCATTCTGGTGGACCCCACCAGAGCCATTCAATGTTTAAAAATTAGTTTTATAGAAACTTCTTTCAAAATTCCTTTTTTTTGTTTTTCACATATTTAACTTGTGTAGGTTGATCTATGGAAAATGTTAGAGAAAGAAACCCTGCTGTTTCTTGCAATACATACATCTAAAGCAAAAATTTTTCAGGGGCCCTTAAAATACTATAGTGGCATTCAATTTACTAATTTTTGCGTGGATCCCCCCCCCCCAAAAAAAAAATATTTTATATGGACCCCGGTTGAGAACCACTGATCTAAAGGACAGCTTGGCACCAGTGATATCATAAAGCATCTTTCCCGCCTACTTTCAGCAGTTCTACTAATTAACTGCTCTGGATTAATGCATTTTTTTATCGACTCTCAAAAGAAGAAAGACAGATTTGACATCGGTGGTATATGAACTCAGAGATCAGGGATCCGGAAGAAATATCGTGAGGCATTCCATCGAACACTCTAATGGTTGTGTCAATTCGCAGCACATGCGTAAACCTGAACGAGATTTCTTTGAGAGATATTGATAGTTGCCCATGTATACAAGTCTGCCCTTCTTGACGCCACTGGTGTTTATCCAAGAGAAAAGTCAGTGATTTGGACCAATACAGGTGGGCATCAACGTCATTGCAAACATTGCTAACTGAACCTTAAAGATCTGGGACAGTTAACCACGAGGTATCTTACCCGACCTTCTAACAGTTCTGCAAATCTACCGGACAGAATAGACATTTATCAGCCCTGAAAGGATGAAAGGCAAAGCTAGCCTTGATAAGATTTGGGCTCAAATCGGTAAGAATCAGAATATATATCACGAAACATTCTATCTAATGCCTTCATGGCTCTGCCAATTAACTGCTTGGGGAGACAGATAAAAACATAAAGGTCTTATCGGTAGGACATAGAATCGCAAATCAGATAAGGAAAGAATCTCGAGGGTGGGAAAGATGTGAACAGAAAGTGGAGAAAAGTCTGCATGCAGTGGTGTGAGCTTTGAGGCAGATGAACTGAGTGGTGTGGGAGTGTTATGATGTAAGATGAAAAAAAAATGTGGACAAGCAGTGGTCAAAGTCGTAGACAGAAGTGGTAGTTGTGGGAAAGAAGAGAAAGCTAAGCAAAGAGGTGAGGGGTCTAAAGTAGAAATGACAACATGAACATGGTGTCGAAGTCAACTACGATGAGTGAGAACGGACAGAGAGTGAATTTGCTGGTGGTAGTAGTGGTCAGAATAATAGTTGGTAGGAAAAAAATAAATTTAAGGAATTGGTAAGATGTGGTGGAATTAACATGTTAGGAGTGGTACAAAGAATGGAGGCAGGAAGTGTAGTAGTAACTAGAGGTAAGAAACAGGACAGAGGGTTGGAGATAAAAATAGAAGAGTTAGCAAGTGCTGTATCTAAAAGTACATCCTCAGACATATAGTCACTCTCTCACACAGATCTATACATAGATACGCTCATATGCAGAGACATGTACACACACACACATACACACACACATACACACAAATTGTGTTGGGGATGTAACTAGACATTTATGAACCTCACAAGGTACGTTTTAATTTATCTAATCAAGGTATTTCTTCACTGCGTGTGTTCTACGAGTTATTAGAAACCCAAACACACCTGCGTGCGCACATACACGTACACATACACGCACACACAGATACATACTTACGTACATACTTATATGCAAGCATACATACACACACACATTCACTACATACATACATACACACTCAAACGTGTATGTATTTATTTCTCTCTGTGTGTGTGTGTGTGTGTGTGTGTGTGTGTGTGTGTGTGTGTGTGTGTGTGTGTGTGTGTGTGTGTGTGTGTGTGTGTGTGTGTTACATATACGGCGTTTCAGAAAGTCGAGACTTCATGATCGCAAATTATTTATTCAGAGAAAATTCTTTTCCAAGATGGCGAGTGAGGCCTGGGCTTCTGAATTTCTGGTCAATGGTATAAATAGCCTTAAATTTTGTGAATTCAAAAAGTTTATCATCACAGACGGGTTTCACAGTTAGGAGTTATTAGTTCTGGCCAAGTATCCAACAGTTTACTGATGTAGCTTCAGGAACATGCATATGCATCACATGCATTATACTCCGTCCACGAACCTATTTAGCGTTTTATAAATTGTGTGTGTTTGTGTGGAATTACATTAGGTTTCCCGAACATAAAGGGTTTAGCTTTATGGCATATTGTCAGATCCCAAAAGCGTGTTACGTGACAAGACGCCATAAAGCTAAACCCTTTATGGACGGGAAACCTAAGGTAATCCATAAACCTGCCTTTCCCATTTCTAATATACATCGCTCTACATCTTAGAGTGTGCTTCTTCTTTTGGATTTGTGTTTTTTTACAAACGATTGTGTGTGTGTGTGTGTGTGCGCGTATGTGCGTGTGTGTGTGTGTGTGTGTGTGTGTGTGTGTGTGTGTGTGTGTGT
>NC_068996.1:57124237-57136114 GCF_001194135.2 Octopus bimaculoides
ATATATATCATCATCATCATTATCATCATCATCATTATCATCATCATCATTATCATCATCATCATTTAACGTCCGTCGTTAAATGATGGCATGGATTGGACAGTTTGACTGGGCTGGCATGCTGGAAGATTGTACCAGACTCCAGTCGGATTTAGCATGGATTTCTACGGCTAGATGCTCTTCATAACGCCAACTACTCCGAGAATGTAATGGGTGCTTTTATGTGCTACTGGCATGGGTGCCATTTGCGTGATACTGGAGTGCGTTTACGTGCCGCCAGCATGGGTGCCAATATTCAGGACACCAGTATCTGCCACGACTGCCATTTTGCTCGGCTTGATGGGTCTTCTTCTCAAGTACGACATAATGCCAAAGGCCTTGGTCATTGCCTCCGTGAGGCCCATCACTCAAAAGGAACTCAACCACTTTGCCTCCGTCAGATCCAACGTTCAAAAGATCTTCTTTACGTGCCACCAACATGGGTGCACTTGGCTCACGGGTCTTCTCAAGCACAGCATATCGCCAAAGGTCTCGGTCACTAGTCATTGCCTCTCTGATGCTCAAAGTTCGAAGATCGTGCTTCACCACCTCATCCCATGTCTTCCTGGGTCTACCTCTACCACAGGTTCCCTCCACCATTACAGATCAGCACTTCTTTACTCAGCTGTCCTCGTCCATACACATCACATGACCATACCAGTGCAGTCATCTCTCTTGCACACCACATCAGATTCCTCTTATGCCTAACTTTTCTCTCAAGATGCTTACACTCTGTCGAGTATGCACACTGACACTGCACATCCGATATATGTATGTATGTATGTATGTATGTATGTATGTGTATGTATGTATGTATGTATTATGTATGTATTGAAATTTTCAAGAAAAGAGGTGACATTAACTTCGAAGTTTCACCCTGCCACCCTTCGAAATTTCGAAATCACACTCACTCTTCTTTTTGTAAAAGTATAAATATAAAAAGAATCCAGTATACTTTTTTACGTTTGTGAATTTGCTTTGCAAGATTCCTGATGTGAAACTGTGTGCTGAAACAGATATTGTTCTATTTTGAGGTGGTTTATTTCGTGTGTGCGTGTGCGTGCGCGCGCGCGTACGCGTGTCTATGTGTTTCCCATGTGTTTATGTGTGTGTGTGTGTATAGGCTTGCCCACTACACTGTTTATATCTGTACCCTTTATATCGTTGTTATCGCTATCGTCGTTGTTCTCAGTGGCACTTTCACTCTCTCCTCACCTACGTTTTCTCTTCTGTTGCTGCTGCTGCTGTTCTTGACCCTTACTTTTGATATTGTTCTTGTATCTTTCTGTGTTTGTGTGTTCGTTCACGCTGTTGTTATCGTGGTTGTTGTTGTTGTCGTGTTGCGTGGTGTGGTGGTAGCGAACGTTATTGTCCCGTTCGTGTTTTCTATTGAGGCTTGGTCTATTATTATGTGTATGGCATCTGTAATCTGTCTAAGTGTCATGTCAGTTCTATGCGTTGATAATACCTTAACTTTTATGTTATTAACCGAGCCTATATGTTCTGCTTGAGAATGTTGGTAGAGCACCCGTCTATTCGCTTCCCCTATGTTGTGTGCTGCCTCTCCAATGTTGTCTTGTTTCTGTACCATCCTTGAGTACACCGTAGGCTATAGCTACATTCCTCATCTTACAGTTAACTTGTAAGTTCATCTTATATACTATACAATTGTTCTTCGTATGGACAAGTTCTACAGATCAGGGATTTTAATTATAACGATATGAAAAGACACGCACAGACACGCGCACATATAGTGCCTGGTGCCTTACACAACTATATTTAGTTCCGCCCGGAACAAATGTAAAGTTCACCTTAATTTTCTTCTTTAGTAAGTATCCCCCAGCACACACACACACAAAAGAAAAAAAAAAGAGCGAAATTTCATGACGTCGCAAAAACAAGCTTAATTCCTTGGAAATCAACACTTTTAATAAAGAGCATTTTGTATGTAACAGAAGTGAAAGACGCCTATAACTAGGAAGAACAGACTGCAGTTTGAGAAAAATCGAACTGCTCATCAAATAGTTAAACTGAGTTAAACTTATGGGGATAAGTGCAGAATATTTGTTATTGTTCTACATAGTTTAGGGTTTAAAGGTGTTCTCACTTATTCTGGTCATGTTTGCATCAACATTTCAAAATGCAATTTGGTAGAATCGTTCGAGATCGAATGCTTCACGGTATTGTTGCGATTCTGAGTTCGGATCCGGCCGGTCAGGTATGCCTTTCGTCCTTTCGGGATCAATAAAAAAAATACACAAATCTAAGACAGTAAATTAGTGGAACTGTCAGAATATCATACAAGATTAACTTGCAGTATTAGTTCTAAGGCTTTGCATTCTGGATTCAGATTTTGTCATGACATTCTTGGGTGATTGGCTTATTCCATCATCCGGTTTAACACGATCAACAGGTGTCTTGAGTGCCTTTAGTGGACCCCACTCTGTTGCAAAGATTTAGTTCAAGAATACCATCTTCCTTACTATTAATCTCAGAGTTTCTGTAACGAGTTAAAAGTGCTACTTTCTCTGTATTAAACCTACTAAAGGCATGTTTGCATTGAGACAAACAATGCGTTATGCTTGTAATCTTCTGTGTGTGTGTGTGTGTGTGTGTGTGTGTGTGTGTGCGTGTGCGTGCATGTGTGTGTGAAGTAATCTGCATGTCTTAATCCAAGTGTTAACATTACTTATGGTATAGCTTCTATCAGTTTATACGAATTTATTGAGCAATTTTGTAAACACGAGAAAAGTACGTTGCAACGATTTTATTAAAAATGTATTTATTTATATAAGATTATACATCAATTTAGAATGATTATAAATTTAAAATTATTGTAAAACATACGTCTAATGTCATGAGAGCACTCCATGTGAAATTTACACATTTAAGAAGAGTTTTCAATTTGACACCATAACCCATCTATTTCGATTAATTTTCTCTTTCCTTGGTTTCCATTCTGCAATAACTAGTAAGTGTATAAAAACAACAGAACATTTTAAATACAGTATTTTTTGAGTTCGAGTATATAGTGTCTATTTTATTACGTGTCTCTTGAAATGTTTTCTTTATGTTCCAATGTTTGCATTTTGAGAATATTTTGAACGAATTCAAATTGAAGGTTCGTTAGCAGAATAATAAAAACACGTATGCAACTTCACACTATACTCACTGTGTAAATCTTTTCCTACACTATTCCTCTCCGTTACACCAGGCTCGTCACTTCGTACATATATAGACGCTGTGTGAAAGCACTTCCGGTCGCTTCACACTAACAAGACCACTGGTTCTTAAAATGTCCTTTTCATTTCATTCGAATAATGAATCACGGAGCTAGTCCTTGTCTCGCCTTTCTCTTCATTTTAAACTCTCTCTCTCTCTCTCTTTCTCTCTCTCTCTCCCATACACACACACACACACACACACACACACACACACATACCACATATACCACACACGTATGCGAAGCATGCTGCAGCCTGGTACATTCCCAAGATAGGATCCACTTTGGTCCTGCCAACTATCGACCTATTGCTCTTATTTCCAATATCTTAAAGGTGATGGAAAGAGCCATTAACAACCTTCTCCAGTGACCTGAAGCCTCTCTTTCTCCCCTAACTTTCTACCTCCTCACCCCTATCTCTCTCTCTCTCTCTCTCTCTCTCTCTCTCTCTCTCTCTCTCTCTCTCTCTTTAATATCCACCTCTGTGGTCTTCATAAAGGCAGACATACAACAGACTGCTTTTCTATATATGGTTTTATGTAGGCCACAATTGTGGTTAGTAAGGAGAGGAAGCAGAGAGAGAAAGACAGAGAAGTAACTCATTTCTGGAAAATTTGGTGGAACAATCAGTGATGGGAATGAGTGGCATGATGTAGTATGCAGGAGGACAGTGTTTCCAGGCCTATCAGCACAAATGCTGAAGGGTTTATAACGTCTGAACTCCTTTCTTCACAACCTCAGTCTCCTTGGCCTTTGCCCCGTCAGTAAAACATCCAACCGTGTCTGAAAGGCGTGTCTCCAAGCTAAACTTACCCTCAATGACCCTATGGACTACATCTGTTTCTCGTCTTTTGGAGCTTTTTTTGCCTGTCAATATCGCATTAGTGCGGCATTTGCCAATAGGGTTATCTTTGGCCCACGATATTCGTTCTTTACATTAACAGCCTACTTGCCCTCACTTCCGACGGCGCACACTCTTATGTCCCCTCACCTTTCTCGCCCAAGCATCTCCCGACAAACAGACATCGTCTCAATGAAAGGAGAAACCCAAATAAGATGGGCTACAGCAAATATTCTGCTCAATACCACAGATTTGCTTGTCAGTTGTTTGACCTTAACCAGTTGAGCATGTCCCTTGGTGGCTGACGATATGTGCATCTCTGATCACGAGCAGAAGTAGTGGGGGAGCGTCATAGCCATGTGTTGAAAGGAATTCTTTGGGGTTTGGATAATTCACCTCTGGAAACATGGGTGTTCCGTTCAACATTCTTAAACAAACCTTATTCAGGGATCTTTTGTGTAGGATGGGCTACTCGACCTGGAGAAAATTCTAACTGGGCCCCACCTGCGAAGTCATGCCTTGTTTATCTTGATATGAGATTGCTATGTCATTCACATATGGTTGTGATGCATGTGCCTGGTGTACCCTTATCAGACGGGTAGTCATGATGAGTATACAGGGCTTCGTATATTTTATCACAGTGTCACTTTGATAGCATGCACTGCTCTCTCACTCAATAATAATAATAATAATAATAATAATGATAATAATAAGATAATAGGGGTAAACACGCTAGCCAGAAGAGTTATAAATTACAGCTATAACATAATAAACTGGAAGATCAGTGAATTGAGAAACTTAGATAGAAAAACCAGAAACCTATTAACAGCGTACCGAAGTCACCACCCCAAAACAGACAGAACATATCCCGCTCAGAAGGAGACCGTGGCCTTATACAGATAGAAAACTACTATAAAATAACAACAGTTGGACTAGTAAAGTACTTAGAAACAAAGAGTGGAAGACTACTGCATGTAGTAAAGCAACACGAGAAAAAGGAAACACTTTTCTCTGTACACACAAGGAGGCGACAAAATACAAAACAGAAGCAAACTACACTGATACACTGACCTCAGATGACAACATAGCAGAAATGGTCAAAGATACACAAAAACTCGCATGAAAACAAGAATGGCTGAAAAGCTCTGGACTAAAAGTCGAAACGGAAGGATTAATTCTCGCTGCACCAATGCCTGTCTACAAACAATTATAAAAAGAAACTAATGAAAACAAGCCTCAACACCAAATGCAGAATATGCAACCAGCACAATGAAACAGTTGACCACATCATCTCGGGCTGCCCAGTCCGTGCCAAGTCTGAATATATATATATATATATACAGACACGACAAAGTAAACAGTTATATCCACTGGACAATATTCCAACATTCCAACATCAAAACCGACAACAGGTGGTATAAGCATGTGCCAAACAAGGTACAACATCCAGGTCACAATCATCTGGGATATGCCGGTTCGAACCGACAAAGAAATAAAAACTAATCACCCAGGCATAATAATAAGGATTGGGGTAAAAAAAAAAACCCACCTGCTTACTGATAGACATTGTAGTCCCTTCTGATCAAAATATTGTCAAAAAAGAAATGGAGAAATAGTACAAACACCTCGAAAATGAAGTGTTAAAAATGTGGGGCATGAAGGTAAAAACAATATCAATAATAATTGCAGCTTTGGGCATGAACAAAAATGTAGAAGCTATACCTTGATTCTCAACACTACATATTGTCTAAAAAATAGCCCTGCTAGGAACAGCCCACATCCAACGTCAGACATTATCAATCCAATAATACAACCTAAATAAAACCCACAAATACAAGACACACTCTATACAGTATTTACCCAAGGAAATAAACTTCCACCAGCAAGCCAAATAACCAAAGCATTACACACTCAACACACAATACAAATACTAATACAACAAAAGACAGCACCACACCTCAAGATATAAAAACACTAACACAATGCAGTACTGGGAAGATTTCGCACACTCCCAACGGCAGAACAAAAAACACACACACAATGCTGCACACATCCCAGCAACACGGAGGTGTAGCAGATGATGCAGTAGAAAGTTGCCGCAATCTACCAAATATTGAACAGTTATATAATAATAATGATGATGATAATGATAATGATAATAATAATAATAGTAATAATAATAATAACAATAATCAGGACTTACAAATATATATAACATACAGAAAATTGCACTACTGGGCACTGCACACTTCCTACGCAAAACACTTTCAATACAGTAAACATAAGAGCACCACAGCAAACCACAGCACATACCCAAGGCACACAGAGCTGCGCTCGGTAGTGAAGTGAAAGCATGTTATAAAAATAAAACTACTGAACAATAATAATAATAATAGTATTTTCTACTATAGGCACAAAGCGTGAAATTTGTGGAAGGGGATAGTCGATTAAATCGCCCCCTGCGTTCAATTGGTACTTATTTCATCGAACCCGGAAGGATGAAAGGCAAAGTCGACCTCGGCGGAATCATAAAAATAATAAAAATGATATTTTAATTGCACATATATACACACAAACACACACACATTAGTCACACAAGTAAATGTACATATGGTTCTTTAGTTTGGTTCATTTATAACGACTAACGCCTGAGAACTTGTGCGCGCGCGCGTTCTATGAAGTGTGTGCACACGTCGATATATATATTCTTTTATTCTTTTACTTGTTTCAGTTATTTGACTGCGGCCATGCTGGAGTACCTCTTTGATATATATATATATATATATATATATATTCATCCGGCTATCCATCCATCAATTCATTCGTTTTCTCTATCAACTATTCCTGAGGGACTCTGTGTGGGTTGAATCCTCACCACCTGCGCCTCGGGTTTCTGTCAGAAACGATCATCATTACACTTTCCAGCTGGACTGACCAACTGATATTATGGATAATCTCCAACCATTTCATTCTTAGTTTTCTGCCAGGTCGCTCGGCTTGAAGAATCTGTCTTGTGATTCTTTCCTACCACGTTTTAATCACGCGTGTGTGTGTGTGTGTGTATGCATTATAGGAAATTTCGCCGTAAACATTTTTGCCGCGGGAAAATTTGTTGCAAAAAAAAAAAAGTAAAAAGATTAATTGTTTTCTTAAAATGGCAACTTCATCAACTAACCTATCAAATAGAGAAAGGTAATTTCTTTAAAATGCATTATCTAGTTTATAGTCCACTTGTGTGCCTCCTTTGATAAATATTTCCGTGCAACTAACCCATAAAAATAATCTATACAGTGGAAAGTAGCAGAGGTGGTGCGAAAATTAGTAGATGATTTCAATTGTTTGCCGAATGGACAGAAAATACAAAAAAAAGAAGCGTATTAGAAATGTGAAAATAAAGAGTGTAAAAAACAAGAGTGCATACAGTGTTGAAAGATAATAATTTTTCAGTATGTAAAACAGTCGGTGAGCATTGTCATCCTTCTTAATACTCGAAACCAAAAGTTTACGAAGCAAAAGCGAAATAAAATCATCAGCAACTAAACTCACAAACCTCGGTGCGATTGTTAATTGCAAATATTTCATCAGATTTAAATAAGAGTGCTTGATTTCTGATGCCACCTTTAGTCTCGCAATATGTCTCATTTGTCTCGCAATATTAGAGGCTGGAAGCAAAAGAAAAACTAATCTCCTCCCTATCTTCATCAGAAGAAGAGGGTATACAATTCCAGATAAATTTCTTGAAATTGGTGAGCAGTTTTTATTATACGATAGTGGCAATTATCAATGTTTTCTCTCACATATTCACAACAATTAAAGGTCGTTTATTTCATTCGGCTAAGAATATTTATCACAAAATTGCGAATATCGGTTTAAAGTTGCGCTATCAAACGGACGCAGAATTTAACAACAAAATCCAATGCATTACAGCATTAGCATTTCTTCCAGTACGCGATGCTATTGATGGATTAGTTGAATTGACTGATGATGATGATGATGATGATGATTTATCCCCCAAAATTCGTATCTTATTTTGAAACTCGCTATATAAGAAGAGAACGAGGTCGAGGTGCGCGAAGGCAAAAATGGAGCCAAAATTTCCTATAGAAATGTGAAATGTTTTCGAAAGAACTCAGTATAATATGATCAGAACAAGCAACAGTATAGAAGAAGGATTGCACAAAGCAATATAAAGTTCCATTATTATCATCCAAATACATGGAAACTCATAACTTATTTGAAAAAGGAAGTTTAACAAAAATGAATGTGCTATTTACACCGAGGAGATGCAGCAGCCGAGATTAAGAAAATGTATAGCGATATTTGTGCAAGATAAGTACACTAATTGCGTAGCATTTCATGGAATTTTCATGCGTTTTAAATTACTTCATCAGGTTTTTTTTCTTTAGTATTTGACGATGAATAAAAATTTGCCTTTTTAATACTTTAAAAAAAAACCTATCAACCCTTGTTTTATTTTCAAAATACTGATATATACGCTTTATCATTGTCCATACGGCGAATTATTCTACGCCAAATGTTCTTATGGCAAAAATGTATACTGCTAATTTTCCGGACACGCTGTGTGTGTGTGTGTGTGTGTGTGTGTGTGCATGTGCGTGCGTGCGTGCGTGTGTGTGTGTGTGTGTGCGTGTGCGTGTGTGTGTGTAGTAGGAAGAATTTCTGTAATAGGGGGATCGACGAATTGGCTGATGTAGATTTTTGCCAATAGATGCTCCAGTATGCTAGAAAAAATGCGTATATATGTAATTTTTAAAAGTTTCAAAGGAAACTATAACTTGGTTTTGTTGATATTTTAAGCATTTCATTAAATATGAGTCAAAGCGTTTCTTCGAACGGAAGATTGACTGCCATGGTGGTCGGTCTACCATCGTGTGTGTGTGTGTTCTTCTCTTTTATATTTTGGAACTCTGCTTCGAAGAAAGGATCTTGTTTTTAACATAGAAACAGAAATTTCATCACCGGAATTGGATGGCACCAATAATAACTGCTGCATGTAGAACTTTATGAAAGTCTTCCATATTTTTACAGTTTTTGTTTTGTTTGTGTTGGCTGATCTGTTTATTTGCTTGAAAATCCTAGCTTTTCCAAGTTGTCACTTAGTCATTTACTAAACATAATCAAGTGTACTAATAATTATTGGTTTTAATGTGAATTTATAACCAGGGTAGAGAAGCTGAAGCTTTCGAAGAAGTTGTCCATAAATATTCTCCTTCTCGATGGTTTTGGAAAAGATATTTACATTTGCAGAGAAGCTAACCTCTATGAATTTTCTTTGCTGTCCCAAATAAATATCAGGCCTCTTCTGTTTGCACTTTCTTCAAGTTTTGATGGGAATATTTCACTGATATTTCTTGTGTTGATATGATGATAGGCATAATAAACATAAGAATTATTGGTTTTAACGTGAACTTATAACCAAGGTAGAGAAGCTGAAGGCTTCGAAGCAGTTGTCCATAAATATTTTGGAAGAGATGATTACATTTGCAGGACAGCTATCTTCGATGATGACTATTTTTTCTTTTCTGCCTCATTTGGGTCTTTTACTTTCGCTCTTGATTAAAGTCTAATAGTTCTTTCAATATTCCTTATGTTGATGTCTATGAATGTATTCAATAACGAAAATAATGTCTGTATCCTACGGCAGTCTTTTTTTCTACTGCTGACATTTTATATTGTTTTAGCAACAGCATCTTGTCGAAGAGGGACGAAAAACCTTGAAACCATTTTTGGAAAACTGCTGATTACATGTTTTATGGCCTTCGCAGAACAGTGATATAATTGACATTTTCAGTTCATTTCGGGAATTGAATTTCTTCACTGTCCCGCTAGATATTTTGTAGCTATCTCCTGCTCTTGGATTGCAAAAATGCAACTTTCGTAATGCGAAGCAGCGGTCATGAGCTGATGTGCGTATAAACTTCATGTTAATATGAGAATCTTCTTCAAATTCCACCGAGGTCGACTATGTCTTTCATACCTTTCGGGGTCGATAAAATAAGTATCAGTTGAACGCTGGGGTCGATGTAATCGAGCTACCCCTCCCTGAAATCGCTGGCCTTGTACCAAAATTTGAAATTAGTATTAAAATCCTCTTCAAATTTATGGGATACACACCCATGCATAACATTTTTGTAATATGCAGACTACTTCTCTTCAATGTCTTTGCTGAAACAAGGTAGTCCTGTACATCTGGATTCAAATGAGAAGTCATCAGAAAGTGGATGTATTTCTTGAGAAATCCACTTTTGACATGCAGGGTGTTATTCGTTTCATTCTTGAGTACTCGGTTGTTGTATTCTTGCTGATGTTGTTTAGCAGATACTGTCGATGCTATCTGAAGCGATATCACACGGCTTTCGAAGACTGTCGACACTGATCTCAAATTTCATCTCTTTTTAGGCAGACATTGTTTCTCTAGCAATTTGCAGTCAATGGCAGGAAATTGCGAGTTTTAATGTCTATGGAACAGATTGTCTCTGCAGACCACTTGAGTATTCCAAACATTGGTATCAGTACTAGTATTGCAAATGCATTGTAGATATTACCTTGTAAGAGGAAAGCTGTGACTATCATATCTCTTCTAGTTTGGAATAATAGTTTTTGTTTCTCTATCACAGCATCTTTTAATGATATATTTTCGCCAAAACTTTAAGTATTTGTAGCATTTGAAACCATTCATGCCAACATTTTGGGTTTGGGGAACAGTTTTTACACGTTCAATCGTAAAATATGAACATTCCTTTTGGACAAATTCCTTCCCAATATCAGCCGGAAAGGCTGTGATTAAATTTACCCCCAATTCGGTTATGTAAATATTTCGCGCATAGAACTTTTGATTGTCTGCGAAAAACTTTTGGTATCTTGGTGTGTTGCAAATCCTAAGACATAACCAGTGGATTTTCGTGAAAGCTAAACAAGTAAATAGACAGGTAATTGAGGGCCAAGATAAATATAAGCACAGACTGTTACTTTGGAATATTCTCATTGAAATGGTTTTATATGCATGCACATTTGTATGTGAGGGTGTAGCATCTCGACGATATTTCGGAGCACAAAAGCGTAATGTACAGATGCGATCCCAGAAGTCCAGAAATCTAGAAATTCGAGAGTATTAACGTCATCTTCTGTTCTTCCTCTCTCTCTCTTCCTCCCTCTCTCTCTCTCTCTCTCTCTCTTTCACAAAAACACACACATACACAATACATATTCCCAGTATCCACTCACTGAGCTCTTGACAGATTGTTTGTCGACAATCTGTCTCTATGTTTGCAGAGAGATTCGTCCACCGACGTAACTACACCCATGTCACGAACGTGTTCGGAATTTTGAACTTCTTCCTTGTTTTCGACAATGTTCACTCACACACACACACACACACACACACACATACACGCACACATACATAATTAGATAAACATATATACACATGTGCGTGCGTGTGCATATGTATGTGTGTGTGTACGTGTATGCGTATGAGTTTATGTACGTATATGTGTGTGTATGTATATATATATGTGTGTGTGTGTGTGTGTGTGTGGTATATATGATATATGTTGCACGCATAAACACATATCTTTGTACGCGTATATATATGTGTGTAGGATTCTGGAATGATTAAATACTTCATTCAGATGAAGATTGTACTGCCTAACTTCATGCATGCATGCATGCACACCCGCGTGTCTGTATGTAAATATAAAAACATACATACATACATGCACACACACACACACACACATATATTTATATATAT
>NC_068996.1:57136178-57136782 GCF_001194135.2 Octopus bimaculoides
ATATATATATATATATATATATAAAACAGTTGCTGCTCAGCATAAAAATAATTACAATAAAGTATAAATTATTCATGGAACGTTATATATAGTAGTGTATGCGCGCGCGCGTGTGCGTGTTATGGTGTGGGGAGAGAGGGGGAGAGTCTGCGATAACATAACAACGCCACCTGGTCAGTTAGTGAATGTTATGTTAAGGAAGACTTTATTGTTTGAAGTAATACCCCGGCGGTGGCGGCAGCAGTATTTTAGTAATACCTTTGTTGGTTTGGTGTTTGTTCTTGTTGTTGATGGTGGTGGTAGTGGGGTATTGGGGGTGGTAATAGGTAATTCAGCTGGAGTTCTGAGCTGTAATTTATCTGGGAGAGAAGTTTGTGTTTGGAATTGTTTAATAGACTTTAGAGCTGTTTATGAATAGGGCTTGGGCAATTAAGGTAATATATCTTGTATGTGTGAGCGTAATTGCGTTATGTTGTGTGTGGGGGGGGGGGCATACACATATATAGAAAGACACACGAACAAACATCAGACAGACAGACAGATAGACTCGCACACCCACACACGCATATATATTTTACTGAGAATGAAAGACGTGTGTCCGAGT
>NC_068996.1:57136792-57138332 GCF_001194135.2 Octopus bimaculoides
TATATATATATATATATATATATATATATATATATATGTATATAGATAGATAGATAGATAGATAGATAGATAGATAGATAGATAGATAGATAGATAGATATAGATATAGATATATATATATCTTTATATATATATAAATGTATGTGCGTGTGTGTGTGTGTTTGTGTGTGGAGGGTCGGGGTGAGAGCGTGCATACGACTTTATTAATGTAAACAAATACACAATTTTGCTTAGTTACCGAAGTTGGTACCAAATACTGTTCTCTGGTCTTTTGAGGATTTCGACCAACAGAGTAATGAAAAGGAAATTCTGATAAATCTGACACGCTGCCTGTTGTTAACGTGTCTGGACATGTTGTTTCACAGAATACGTAAAGCAGCTGTTCTTTGAGAATTCTCTCAACTCACCGCCTTAATACAAGCTTTGGTAGAGAACGGCTCCAATGAGCACGTCCTGTGTGTGTATTTTCTTTCATTGTCTTGTTTTCAGTCACTGAATTGCGGCCAAGCTGGGGCACCACCTCTGACGGGTCTTGTGAATGAAACTAATTGCAGTGGCTATTACAGTACTTATTTTAAGTCTGTTATTTATTCTGTCGGCCACTTTTGGGGGGGGGGATTACTAAATTTCGGGCATAAACAAACATCGATTGTCAAATGGTTTGAGATTAACGCGCACGCGCGTGCGCGCACACATACATATGCACATTCGCACACTCATACGTATATATAAAGGGAGATAGAGAGAGATAGGGAAGGGGATCTATATATATAGAGAGGGGCACAGAGAGAGAGAGAGAGAGAGTAATAGCGAAGAAATAAATAAAAAATTAACAATAAGATAGAATAAGTTCGCGATCGAACTTGGTCAGAAATATGGGGAGGAAAGATAATTAAAATGACGATTCGGACCTTTATCCTTCTTCAGAATAGGGTGTACAGTGGAAAGTGAGGAACAAAGACGAGGAAAAATCGCAGATAAATAAAGGAGAGAAGGAGGGAAAAAAAGAATTCCTTGCAATAAAGCGATGAGATGTTTGGCCCAATGGAAATCATATGCACGTGCGTGCGTGTGGGTGTAAGTATATATAGATATATGTGTACATATGTGTGTGTTAGTGTTTAGGTATATGTGTGTGGGGATGGGGGCTCTGGGTTGGCCCAGTGAGTGAAATTAGGTTGGCAGCAACTTTCTAGCAGCCCATGGATGGATTGTTACAGTAATTCCTGTCTTGTCAGAGGTAATTCTTGTGTTGATTCATACGTGCCTGTTGAATACCCAGCCCCGTAAATATAAATTTAATGAGCAGAGAGTTAAATGAGTTAAATCACACAGCTGAAATATTCATCGACAAAACAGTGTTTATCTATCTATTTATGTCTATCTATCTATCTCTATATCTCTCTGTCTATCTATCTATCTATCTATCTATCTATCTATCTATCTATCTATCTATCCGTCTATCTATCTATCTATCTATCTATCTATCTATCTATCCATTTATCCATCTATCTCTATCTATCTCTCTCTCTCTCTCTCT
>NC_068996.1:57138795-57140151 GCF_001194135.2 Octopus bimaculoides
ATATATATACATACATACATACATACATACATACATACATACATACATACATACATACATACATACATACATACATAAACTTACTTGGAAATGGATGCGCGGCGTTCAATCAAAGAATAATGATATAAATTACATATACACACACATGCATATACGGGTACAGGACGTCACCAACAGAAAAACAACATGAAATATGAAAACAAATGAGTTAAATACGCAAACAGCGAGAGAAACAAATGGAAAACAGGACAAGTAAACACAGAGAAAGGACCCTTCATCAGTTGTCGGCTGTCTATCTACTCCTCATTTCGAGCATTGAACGACAATATAAGTCTTCGAAGACAGTTGCTCCCATAAGTACCAAAATGAAATTTGGGATTTATGGAGGGTCATATATATATGACTGTCTGCCTGTCTATCTATTTGTCTCTGTCAGTCTATCTGTCTACCTGTCTATCTAGCTGTCTATCTATTTGTCTCTGTCAATCTATCTGTCTGTCTTCCTGTCTATCTAGCTGTATATCTATTTGGCGGTCTGTCTATCTATCTATCTTTTAATCTATCTGTTTATCTCTCACCATCTATGTAACTTTCTTTTTCTCTCTCTTTCTCACTCATCTTTCCTCTCTTTCCCCTCTTTCTCTATTTATATATTTATATATTTATACACGCGCGCACACAAACCCTTTTGATTATAAATGTATGATTTGGGGATACGTCAATGTATCTATGTGGGTAATTGCATGTAAATATATATGTAAGCGCGCGTGTGCGTGTGTATGTGTGTGACTGTATGTATACATGTATGTATGTACGTATGTATCGCACACACACACACACACACACACACACACACACAAGCGCAGTCATAGACATTCAAAGAGATACAATGTATCATATAACACGTACTGACTTATCGTCAAACATCTGTTTTGATGATTATCAAAGTTGAACATGAAATATTAAGCTTTACAACTTCTTATTGACTTTGAAATTAATAAAAAAATAGCGAACATCATTTGATGAATTTCATATGTTATATGTCTTTCGGTGTTAGTGTAGAGGCGAGCGCGCATGCGCGCGTGTGTGTGTGCTATATACATATAGACGCACAGAAGCACGTGCACATATACTCATATACAGAGAAATATACAATATAAACACTTATTGATTCATTCATACATACATACATACACACACACACACACATATATATATATGCATATTTACGCACATAAAATCGTGCATATATTCATACGTACACACACACACACACATATATGCACACATACATAGATACACATGCTATATATATATATATATATGTATGTGTATACATACATATATATATATATA
>NC_068996.1:57140162-57149716 GCF_001194135.2 Octopus bimaculoides
CATATATACACATAGATACACACATACATAAACACATTTATATACACATACATGCATACATACATACGTACAAACATACATATCTACACATACACATACATACATACACATGTACATATAAACACATACAGACACACACATACATACACACATATCTATACATACACATACATACGTAAAATGGGTGATGAAGTTTAAGATGAGTGCAAACTAACTTTGAGTGTTGTCTGGTATCACTCAGGCTCCATATGCTAAACAACAGCCGCTAAAATAAATACACGAACCAAGTGCTCAAAAGATAAAAGAACAACATTCTTTGAGTCGGCAGTGAACACCTTAAGAAGTACTCACTTCCGGTGATCTTCAATGCGACCCGAGATTGTTGGACTAGCATGCCCTAATAAAAATCTAGAAGAAAAACATTCCGCGTACATAACCAGAAAAGAAATAGAAAGAAAAATGGTTTGCTGTAAACTTGTTAATGATAATCATATTATCGTAATTATGACATAGCTTTTCTTGGATTCGTGCCCGTTATATCAATTCTGGAAGAGCGGCACATATCAGTTGAATTGCAGTTTAGGGGTTTAAAGAAAACGAAAGTAAATTGACCGGAAGTGAAGCCTATGACAGCCCATAATTTCATAAAGAGACCATTATGCGAAATAGTGACATCCCTTAATTTTTTTAATTGAACTCTCCCATTATGCCACGTCCACAGGCCCCCACATGTATAATACTTCTTAGGGATATCTTAAGTATTTCAGAAATAACAACTGAGGTACACCGTTCCAACTTACGACCACCACTAGAGATAAGGCAATCCGATGGCTCGCATGACAATGCATGATAGCCACTATATTACACATGAGCAATAATCCCTGCATGACAACTGAACTAATTTACAGAATGAAAGCTATAAAAAAGTGAACCGACAGGAAGCGATTGTCTTTCTTGTTCCCATCCATTCACGTTCTATACGTTGGTTAGGTTACAAAGATTGTTTACATGAAATTATAAAAAATCTATTGTCGTCAGTTCAGTTTCATTGAAATGCACGTTAAACCCAGATACTTATGAACAAAAGAAACAATAAAACCCTTTAAGGTCACCAAGACATGACCAAAAATACCGATTTCTCTTATTTCTGTGGAACATCTTATACATGAGGTCAGCAATTACACAAAATTTCTTCAAGGTACCATCTGTCATAGTGGCATGATGTTGTTGAGACGATAACTATACAATGGCACATGTAGGCAAGGCTTGCCTGGGATAAAAATAAACATCTTGAAGACATTTTGTGCAGCTGCTGACCACATGTGTAATACATTCCACAAAAATGAGACAACTGGAGATTTTTGGTCACGTCTTGGCGATTTTAAGGGCTCTACTGTTTCTTTTCTTTTTTCTCATTAGATATTTTAGTGTATTGCATACAGTAAGGATTTTTCCAGAATCATATAAGATTCTGTAGGTAATGAGATGAAAGATTGGCACAAATCTCTTCCCTTACCAACTCCACCAGAATCTTTTTTACTCCTTCCACCCCGTTCAAGTCCTTCCTTAATGACATTTGTATTACGCGCCAATGCAATTAGCAGTGAAAATACTAAATTATAAACTTCATCCCGTCTTACGGATTCCCACATAGTCTCCCTGAGTCTCTTGTAAATGTCAGACGTTGGAATGAACTTTTGAACCACTTTTTGTTCTTGTTAAGAGCAGTTGCAAACTACGTTAGCAGGCTTCAGGCTTTAAACTCTGTCTCTTTTAAATTACATTACCAAATTACTATTCTGATTTTAGACACCAAAACACTTATTCTAGTTCGACAAAGCCTGTATCCATTTTTGTTGTCGCGTCGTAACCGCTTTCCATCCGGGCTCAGCAAATGGTTGAGAGCGAATCTCACAATTGTCAGTAATAATTTGGGGCCATTTTTGATGCTATGATATCTACTGTGAGTCGTCTTTTCTAAATGCTACAACCAGTTTTCAACGGTTGGTGTGATCGCTAACTTTATTCGCAATGAAGATTGTAATCTGATCGTTCTGGCTTTTCCGTTGGTCTGAATATTGAGAATAGTGGAGAGTGACGGGGTAATAGTATTATCACTTGGATTAGAGACAAGTAAAAGAGCAACGATAATCGCTGACCAATTCAGCATCTTTAACAGATTCCTGCTTATTTTCTCTTTTAAGAACCAACTATTACCTCTTCTTTTTTTTTTTTTTGTAAGATCGACACGGAAGCGTTTGTTTGTGGGAATGGTATCTAACTCTTATATTATTGGTATATATTTTTATTGATTCTTGATCAAGTGGAAAGAAGTTATTCCCATTCAGGACTTTCAAAATTCTATGCTTTTTATGAAAATTAAAAAAGCAATTTCGTGTTGAGTTTACAGCTTATCCATTTATTTCGATTTCTGATTATCCGGACAAGGATTCAATGTCCTTTTAATATTCAATTAACCATACTATGTGTAACCCGAAATCGAGAATAATAGTGGTGTTATCATTTTATCTTTCGTTTCTAATGATTAAAAGACTTTAAATTACAGAACATGTTTAAAAAAAAGTTTCATGAACGAGATGTTAGTCAAAGCTGCCACGACGATCGCGCCTTTTGTTTTTTAGTTAATTAAAAGAACTGTATGTGGATTAGTTCACTCGTCTGTTGTTAGTTGGTCACTGTCTTAAAATAACTTTTACTCCTAAAAAAATTATTGAAATATTGAAGGAATTTCGAAAGAACGACAAGTAATTGAGTTTGTTACTGTACCCTCGCAACCCATAAGAAAAGGAGGGACCCAATCATCCGGAGAGTCGACGAAAGCCCCGTCAATATCAATTATACCACTTCGTAAAACTAAAAGCAAAAAAAACATTTCATACCCTTGTTGAATTTTGAGCGGATCAAACACAGTTTCTCCCCCTTGCAAATGGTTTGTCTGAGGCCCCGGCTGCAATGTATATGAAGAAAAAAACGAAAACTACTTTCAGCTTTTACTATGTCTGGGTCGTGGTGAAAAGTCATCAAAGATCGTACAAGAATACAACATTTTATCGATTGAATTCAGTAAACTTCATGTAATTATCACGAGTGTACACTTCCTTTGCTTATGATCGGATCAGTTATCTGCACAAAATATTACACACACACACACACACACACATTCCCGCTTCGTTTGGATAATCGAGGTTTAGCTATGTGTTAATTCCATTCTACATCAATATCAATTTCACTATTTAGCAAACCAATGAAAACAAAGAGTGATGTTACTGACATTCATCTATATTAAGAATTCAACAAATAATAATGGTTCCTGATTTAGACAGAAAGCGGACAGTTTTGGGAGGCAGGGGTTAGTCGTTATCATTAACCTCAGTCTTTGACTGATACTTTATTTTATCGACCTCAAAAGATGCAAGTCAAAGTTGACACCAGTGGTACCTGAATCCACAATGGAAAGAGTTTGGATAAATGATATTGATGACAACCGGAAAGCGTTGCTGAAAATGAAAATTATAAGATCTTGTAGGACATGACAATCCAGCGTGACCACTTTATTGTGGCTAGAAAACTTAACATTGTTATTGTAGGAGGAAGAACAAAGCAATTATTGTGGATATTGCCTCACCGTGAAACTACAGGGTGAATGGGGACGAATGAGAGAAAGTGAAGGAATATGAGGAGCTGAAGAGAGAAATTAGGAAACTATGGAGAATCAGGCATATAGAAGTGGTACCGATTGTGGTTGGCACACTGGAGCATTTAGTAAAAGGTTGGATAGATGGTTTGGGAGGCTAGGAATTACCACGAGGACGGGACTGTTGCAGAAAACAGCCTTGTTAGGAACAGCAAGGATTCTAAGGAAGATGTTAGAAAATTGAAAAAGGAATTATGCAAAGGATATTTGGTCATTTGATATGGCTCATTCTTTTGTTATAATGTTGGCATATAATCTATTAGAGCAAAAGCGCCAATCATAATAATAATAATAACAACAACATCAAGAGCACTCAGAGAGCGCAAACCTCGGCCAAGGCAATACCAGCGTCCTCTCGGCGATTAGCCGGAGCTGATTTTTAAAATGAGAATATCTGAAATAAACTCGACTGCTCTCATAAACGAGAATACTAAAAATGAACCGGACCGCTCTCAAAAATTAAGTAAGAAAACAGGAAAGATAATCCAGAATCCTTGTCCGGTACCTGATCGATCCCCAAATCTAATCTGTTCGTGCTAGTCACGAGGTCAAACATCCTTGAAAGTTTCATCCAAATCCATCCAGCGGTTCTTGCGATATCTTGTCCACGGACAAACAAACAAACAAATAAGACTGAAAATAATAATGGTTGCAAATATTGACACAAAGCCTGAAATTTGGGGGGAAAGGGCTAGTTGATTACATTGACTGGTACTTATTTCATCGACTCCAAAATTATGGGAAGCAAAGTCAACCTCAATGAAATTTGAACCCAAAGTAAAGCTTACTAAATTCCGCTAACGACTCTGCCAGTTCACCGCCTTAATAATAATAATAATAATAATAATAATAATAATAATAATAATAATAATAATAATAATAATAAGAAGAAGAAGAAGAAGAAGAAGAAGAAGAAGAAAAGAAGAAGAAGAAAAGAAGAAGAAGAAGAAGAAGAAGAAAAGAAGAAGAAGAAGAAGAAGAAGAAGAAGAAGAAGAAGAAGAAGAAGAAGTGCACATAGTATACCAATATGTGAACACATGAAAGATGCAGTCCTCCTGATAGCGGAGAAACTCCATCTGGGGCCAATCAAGGAACTTCATAGCTCCAGATTTACCATGACAACCAAAGGCACAAGCCCTCGTCAAACTGTTGTTCTCCAATCTGTAGGCGCGTGCTTGAAGTAGGTCCATTCACTCTAACCATTTTTGTCAGTTACCTTTTTACAAATTCATTGACAGGGAGAACTTTTCTCTACCCTCACTTTCTTTTCCAAGTGGAACCTTAAAAAGTCGATGAGGGTTTGACCGAAGAGAAAGATGTCTTTCCTTGATCCTTTCAGCCCCTTTCCAACACATAACCTCTTTCATTATGGCCCCTGGATGGAAAAAACACTGCCTTCCGGTCTTGTTAAAAGCGGGTGGTAAAGTGAGCCTCATGGTGGATTCAGTCGATAATCGGATTCGTCTTACACGCCACAATATAACTCCACAAGTCAGCAATGCTTAGACACTGCAGAACGGTTTATTCGCTCTGCACACATACCCGGTACCCGCGCCTAGTGTCACGTATGTGCCAATAGAGTTTTATCTCAAACTGGCAGTGCTCTTCTAAAGCACTACTAGGCCAGGGATTTCTAGAAGTTATCCACGCTAGTTCCGAGCCCCAGAGTCTTCCGATCTAGGCCAGTCGTTTCATCCTCGTCGAAGCCTAAAGTTTCCCTGAGAATATAATCACTCTTATCCACCACAAGATTTCCATATATTGCCAACGTAGAACTTGCACTGACTGCATTGGCCGACCGGTGGAGGGCAATGAGCGCCCAGACACAAGACCTGAAAGTTGTGGGATGGGGCTAGTCGATTGCATCGCCTGCAGGAATTGACTGGTGCTTATTATATCGACCTCAAAAAGATGGAAGGTAAAGTTGATCTCGATGAGATTTGAACTCAGAACGTTAAGTATCGAAAAAAGAAATGCTGTATGGCATAATTTTTCGACCGCTCTCATCTGCCAAATAACTTACAAACATTCCTTTCTACTCTAGGCACAAGGCTCGAAATTTTGGGGGAGAGGACCAGTCGATTAGATCGACTCCAGTACGCAATTGGTACTTAATTTATCGACCCTGAAAGGATGAAAAGCAAAGTCGACCTCGGCGGAATTTGAATTCAGAACGTAACGGCAGACGAAATACCACTAAGCATTTCGCCCGGCGTGCTAACGTTTCTGTCTGCTCGCCGCCTTAGATAACTTATAAACAATGGCACAAGAATGCGTTTGTCTGAGCAAGATAATTAAATCGACTGACTCAGCCGCAGTATGTGACTGCTACTAATATTATCGATTTTGAGTTACACGAACTGCAGAGTCACACCTCGATCAAATTGTCAATTGAAAGAGATTAGATTCAGTTCTAGAATTAGAATTAGTTCGGCCCTTTACTATTTCGTCACACTGCTCTTACCAAGAAATACAAACACAAACGCAAACACAAACGCGCGTGCGCACGCACACACACATACGCACATATGTGTGTGTGTGTGTGTGTGTACAGTGGCGGATTGGCCAAGTTGCCAGCTTGCCCGATGGCAAGTGGACCCCTGCGCCATTAGAATCTATATATGGGATCCCACGTTAGTATCTAAGGAGCCCATCCACTCAAGTTTGAGAATTTTTTATTCACTCTTGGAAGAATGCATTAATTCTTTCAGCCTGGCTGTGTTTGCAGACAATTGAAAATAATACTTTTAACAAAAAAAAAATTAGTATTGTAGTTGCTGGTGGGCCCCCTTGTAGTTGCGGGTGGGCCCCTTTAGTCTCCTGGCAACCAATAATTTTAGACCTAGTCCGCCACTGTATATATATATAATCATACACACTCACAGGCCTTACATTAAGGGAGAAAATATAATAAAATATATCTAGTGTAGTGCCTGTCTCTCTATATTTATTTTTCTCAATCTCTGGAAGGATGAAAGGCAAAGTTAACAATGGTACGGTTTTTAACTCACATCGCAGAAGGGACGTAACTAAATGCCTCAAAGACATTTCTGTCGGTTGCTCAACCAACTTAACCACCACAAATGAAGACTGCTTTATATACTCTTGATGCTCAAATAAAATTTGCTACAAAGTCAATATTAACATCATAACAACATTAACTTAGTGTGGTTTGGGGATTCTGTGTGTTGGGGAGTGGTATAATTTGGCCCCAGTAATCCTCGAATTGGAGTGTTTGATCTTCCATTCGTCCTATAAAGATGGATTGAGATCTCTGATCGTATATTGTTGAAGCTATGTGTTTGTATACTGCTAGTGCTGCTGCTGCTGCCGCTGTTGCTATTGTTATTCTCTAGTTCTTGCTGCAGTTATTGACTGTCAAATCTAATTCTGAAAAGGAGGCGGTAGCGTTAGACCGCAGCAGATCTGTCATCCTGTCATATTCTATCAGGCTTGAAAGCGATCAAAGATGGTGTTTCTATGAGATTGTTTGAAAAGGAGTGAATATGTATGTGTTTGCGTTCGTGTATTTATGTCCCTGTGTGTGCTTCCATATACAAACATACATATATGTAATTTATATATTTGTGTGCGCTCGTGTGCGCGTTTGTGTGTGTGTTTTAGCATGTGTGTCCGTGCGTATATCTATTAGTGTATGCGCACATCTCTTTCCTCTCTCCCCATATACATAAATACACACGCACACACAAATATATAAACGCATACCCCCCACACACATACATAAGTGTATATACATACACATGAATATATATTTATCCTATCCTAATATAATCAATGTTGCTTATCACTAAAAAGCAGTTGGTTTAAAACCGTTGTTGTTGTTAGTAGTTATAGTAGTCACGTTACCGTGCACTGTGTCTTTGGATTGCCTTGTATCGCATACTTTTTCTTTTGATTCCCCCTCCAGTGCCTTCTTTAAAACTGCATTTAGGCATTTATAGATTAAAAATCTGGTATGAACAATCCCATTAAATGAAAAAATCATTTATTGTCTTGTTTGGAGAGGTGAAATCAAAGGCACGGTTGTATTGCTAAGAAATTTACTGAGAGACCATTTGGTTCTGTAGATACGTTTGTATTACAATTTAGACTGTCTTCTTTCACAGCCTTGGGTTTTAAAATGCCTTGAAAGTAAAATTTGATAGGCGAAAAGTGTATGAGGAGTAGTCATATACATAGATACATATGTACGTACGTACGTACATACATACATACGTAATTACATGCATACATACACACATACATACGTACATACATACATACATACATACATACATACATTAAAATAGTGAATAAAAGCAACCAATAAGTTAAGGCAGGACAAGGACATTTGATATATCCAATTTAAAAGATGTAGCTACATAACTAATGGTAAAAAAAAATAGTACAAAAAAATAGTACAAAAAAAATAGTACAAAGGCAGTCTCTGACAAATGTTTCTGGGATATTCCAACTATTGGAGCATCGTAACCAACGAAAACTCTCAGTACGATGCTCCAATAGTTGGAATATCCCAGAAACAATTGTCAGAGACTGCCTTTACCAGTTTGTACTATTTTTTTTTTACCATTCGTTATGAAGCTAAATTCTGATTGGATTAAATGAAATCAAATGTTCTTGTCCTGCCTAGTTGTTTGCGTTTCCCCCTCACTACTTTAACCTACTGATTCAAAGGGAAGCCACCATTAGCCATTTTTTTTAACAAGATAATCACACAACCACTACTTCAACTGAATTTTGGTTGCACACCTATTTGAGCACTCAGAACACATACCTATTAGGTTCAACTACTCTGATGAAAACCCCTCTTTCTCTCTCTCTCTCTCTCTCTCTCTCTCTCTCTCTCTCTCTCTCTCTCTCTCTCTCTCTCTCTCTCTCTCTCTCTCTCTCTCTCTCTCTCTCTCTCCAGATATATATATGTTATTTCTTTACTACCCACAAGGGGCTACACACAGAGGGGACATATATATATGTAGTGAAACTACCTATCGCCATTAGATACAAAACTGCTATCGCCATTCTTCTCATTTAAATATAAACAAGCGCGGGCGTAGCGGAGAACCCATTCCTTGTCATCACGTGACTGATCATTATTCGAATCGGCAACTTCTTCGAACCGTTCCCGCCAGAACGCAAACTGACCAATCACAGCCCTTAATAAGATCACGTGATAGTGTTTTTCTACTACGGTCTTGGACACCCTGAACGCTATAAATAGATCAACTCATACCCAGCAAATTTGTCTCGGTCCAGTTTCTCTTTGAGATCTGTTCCGTGTACCACACGACAGCAGCAGCAGCAGCCAGCGACCACTTCAACAGCTTCGTCCAGCCAACGATGACCACCGCCGTCGCCACATCAGCAACATGAGTCTACGACTACTAACCAGCATCATCGTCATGACCAACACGATTCTACGATTACTACTAACCAGCATCAATCTCCACCAGCGTTTACACGACTTTCTATGTACACCAATCCAAACCTCCGCGGCACATCTCTCTCTTCGATTTTGTTAGGTGACTCAGCTTCACCACGGTAAATAAACAGACAAGAATTTCAGCCAGCGACGAACATCTGTATAACAAGAATCACGGCCCGGCATCGATGCCACGACATCACAACTAGTGATCAGCTCTGCCACACTCGCAGCCAACTCACTTCATACAGACTCATACTATTGTGTACTAAAGAACTGGTATAATTGCTCACGTGTTATTGACTCTCTTTCTATCTGCTGTAATAACTCACATACACACTTTTCTTTGTACGACGGCCTGTCTTTGATTATGTTCTTATATGTCGCATTCACACTCT
>NC_068996.1:57149803-57155473 GCF_001194135.2 Octopus bimaculoides
TATATATATATATATATATATATATATATATATATATATATATATATGTTTGTGTGTGTGTGTGTGTGTATGTGTGTGTATACATGTGTGGAGGTGTGGGGGTTAGTGGTTATTGTCTTGGACTCTTGATCGTAAGATTGTGATTTAGATTCCTGGACCGGGTGATGCATTGTGTTCTTGAGCAAGAACCTTATGTTCATTTCACGTTGTTCCAGTTCACTCAGCTGGCAAAAATGAGTAACCCTGCGATGGGCTAGAGCCCCGTCCAGGTGGGGAATATATATGCCATGGAAACCAGGAAACTGACCCTCATGCCTAGCATAGCTTGAGAAGGGAATATTTTTTACTTTGTATATATAGGCGCAGGAGTGGCTATGTGGTAAGTAGCTCGTTTCCCAACCATATGGTTCTGGGTTCAGTCCTACTGCGGAGCGCCTTGGGCAAGTGTCTTCTACTATAGCCCGCGCCGACCTAAGTCTTATGAGTAGATTTGGTAGAAGAAAATTGAAAGAAGGCCGTCGTATATATGTGTATATATATATATATATATATATATATATATATATATACATATACATATATGTATGTATGTATGCATGTATGCATATGTTTGTGTCCCTGTGTTTGTCCCCCACCCCACCCCAACATCGCTTGACAACCGATGTTGGTGTGTTTACGTCTCCGATAGAATAAGTACTAGGCTTACAAAGAATAAGTCCTGGGGTCGATTTGCTCAACTGAAGGCAGTGCTCCAGCATGGCTGCAGTCAAATGACTGAAACCTGTAAAAGAGTAGAATATATTTGTACGTACGTTGTGTGTATGGTATGTATGTATGTATGTGTGTATGTATTATAGCGTTAAAAGTTGTAAACAACGACTGGAAAACTAATAAATTTGCTCCTTCGTTAGAGGACAACTCTCATCCACATACGCACCCTGACATTCTTGCCATTGTAAATAGAGTGAGCCAGTAATTGGCTGGTTATTTCTAACAATACTCACATCCACAATATATACGATAAAACAAAAATAAATAAAACGAAATGCAATAAAAGACAAATTGGTTAATGTTAAAAATTCACGACAAACAGATCCTTGAAGGATATTCCGTGACTGCGCGCGCGCGCGCATGCACATGTACACACACACACTACATTCTTTATATACATTATATTCCGCGTCTGTGATCAATTAAATCAGTTTCTTTTTGTTTGTTTGTTTTTCATGTGGTGGTACTTGGGAGTTTGAGAGGAGTGTTGGGGCAACAACTTGTTATATTTAATAAAATTAACATGATTTTTAAAGTTTTTAAACTTGCGCAACTTCATGGTGAAACTCAAACGCAAAACTCCGTTTTCTCGTCTCATGAATCAAGAACGGGACGGAATCAAAAAATTTCCCTAATATATTCTTCGGCGTTTTGCTTTTCAAGAAACACTGAAATTAATTCCAATTACATTCATTTACACTTCTCTCTCTCTCTCTCTCTCTCTCTCTCTCTCTCTCTCTCATTAGCTTTGCTCTTTAACACTTCAGAGATCAATTAAATAGTACCAGTCATATACTTTTCTGTTTGGTTACCAGCGTCAATTTTCTGTTCGAATTGATTTCATATTCAGTATAATGATACACTTTTATAGGCTAAGTAATGACGTGAAAGTAATTTTCGCTATAAATCAATAAATAAAGAGTTATTAGTAATTAAAGTTTGAACATGTTGCGTATTTTAACCAATCGTAAGATACAGACACATTCATGGCTGTTTCGATAGTAACAAGAACTCTTTTGCCTGTTGCCATAGTAACAGTCTTTGAAAAGTCTGCGACGAAGCACGTGTTGATAGCAGTCTTGTTTACTCGTTTCTTTTTGTCATTGAGCATTGAGGTGGTTGTCAAGTGGGATCTATTTTAAAACGGGGGCCACATTTTTCATTAATGTTTTACGTAGTGTTTTTGGTACGGAAAGACTTTCAAACTTCGTATACTTATCTATTTTGTGTTATAGAACAGAAAAATATTTTTGTATTCGAATTTATTTCATGTAAAAAATTGTCTTATTTCGATAATTTCAACCAATCACTGACAAGTATTCAGTTGTTTATATTTACTCCTTTGGCTGATTAAGCGATGTAAAGCGTATTTAATATCCATACCTTCGTTTTATTTGCTTTAACTCTAACCCTAACCCTAACCCTAACCCTAGGGTTAGGGTTAATTGTTTCAGAATCGTTTGTTTATGTAGTCGGCACTTAATGTATATCGGCTGAATGGACGTCAGTGATTGGTTGAAATTACAGAAATACGACAACTTTAACATGGAATAATTTATGGATTTCTTTTTTTTTAAGAAGACTAAGAGAAAAAGATGTTTTATATGACACATTCTACCAGTGTTCCAAGTTTCAAAGTGTTTCGTTAATGAAAAATGTGGCCCCCGTTTTAAAAAAGATCCTTGAAGTGTGCTAAAAATAACAGCTAAATAAGATTTTTCTCGATAAATCTTTTAAATTAAAATTTATTTGCCAGCATCTCGCTCAGAGATTTAAAACTAACTGTTTTCCTCTTTTAAATTAACATAAGCATTTATTTACACGAAAGAAAATTACCGGAGAACTTTCGTGCTAAAAATAATAGCTAAATAAGATTTATTTACACGAGAGAAAATTACCGGAGACATAACACGTGTTGTTTACAAGTATTCACAACACGTACTATTTTCAGGATATTGACGACAAAATGTGCAGTCACGCACAAAATGACAGCTTCAAACTTGAAACTTCTATAACTTTTTAAAAACATTTTTCTGAAAAAAATTAAATAATTCCAGCAATTCAGTTTGGGCAGGTGTATTATTGTGTCAAATTTTAAAATTTTCGGTAAACTTTAATTTTTGGACCCTTTGACAATCAAACAGAAAAGATCCCAAATCTGTGATTTCGTGTTAATGTCATGGCTGTCTTTTGTTGTTGCAGGTCAAAGTTATGGTACGAATATTTTCACCTCCCAACGGCAATAACGGAGACCACAGCTCTCTAATACTCTCAGTAGATGCTCGCAAGAAACAAATAACTCTCCATGACCCTTCAACAAGTGGGTACGTGTCAGCTGCTCATAGGAGGACAGGCATTGTTGCTCCAAAGACCTTCGCTTTTGATGCAGTTTTTCCGCAAGACGATTCGCTGGTGAGTTGAAGTAACATTTTTTTATTATCATTTCATTGTACGACTATCGGTTTGCTTCTACTTCATCATTCCTTTAGCACTGTCATCACCATTGTCATCGTCATCATCATCATCGTCACTTCCTACCACCATCTCTACCTCCGCCACAACCATCATCATCATCACCAACACTACCACCACCACCATCATCACGTCAATATTACCAAGTTAAAGATATTCTGTTATCATCAGCGTCAATGACTTTGTCATCATCATCATCATCTATATCCTCTTCTTCCTCTTCCTCTTCCTCATCTTCACCATCATCATCATCATCATCTTCGTTGTCTTTATCGTCAACGTTATTATCACTTTCATATTGTTCGTTGTTATCACTATCTCACTTGCATCATCGCCGTCGTCGTTGTAACGATCATTATTGTTGACATCATCAATATCATTACTATTGTCAATACCATCTTCATTGTCTTTATTATCCATACCTTTTGCTTTTTGTCTTCATGTTGTTGATTTTTTTTTTCTGTCCCTTGCCTTTCTATATCTCAAGTGACCACCACATTGATTTTTTTGTTTTTCAATTCTTGTTCTTCCGAAGTTCTCCTAAATTCATAAATATATTTGACAACCAAAGGGTCGTCGCTGTCATCGACTAAATATCAAAACCTAACACGTATTATGTCTTTAACCCGGCGTCATTTCATGGAAAATATGGCGGTAGGAGAGGAGGAGGAGGAAGAGGAGAATAGAACCGTTTTTATTAGATGCTAACATTGATTTCCAACTTCGACTTAGTCTCATTGTTCTTCTTGTGCCATGCCTACAGGCGCCGACCATCACAGAGCTCTAAACCTTCCTCTCCCATACACTGTCTTTCTGTAGCCAGCTGGTGAGGTTACCGAGTATATTCTCCCTCTCTCTCTCTCTCTCTCTCTCTCTCTCTCTCTCTCTCTCTCTCTCTCTCTCTCTCTCTCTCTTCCCTAGCCCCTGGCTTCTTTTTCCTTTCCATTTCCTTATTGTCACCAATATGCTGCCCAATGAACCGATCTTCTTGTCTCCTTATGTTGAGTATTAATTCAGCTAAGGACTTTGATGTACAGTAAAAACAAAACAAACAAAAAAAACACCTAGGTAAGGGAGACAATCGGCTGCTTTAATTCTTGTATATGGCTGTATGACAGAACCTTATTTATAAAAATTATGAGAATGGAAAACAAATTCACATTTGACTTGAACTAAATTTAGAAAGCAGCTTCTCTGGGTCAACAGAAGCAAATGAAAAAATTAAAATATTTGTTAACTGATTGATTGCAGTGCAATGAAAAAGCGAATTCTATGTAGGCAAAATGTGAACTCAAAACTGTAAGAAGAAAGAAATAACTTGCCGTTGTTTATACCGGCCTACAGTCCGTTTTATGTTTCATAATATTGAGCAATAATATCGCTCCAGATGGTGTGTAGTAGTTTTGTATCGTGACTGTAATCAAACACCGTATCAAACAATTTTCTTTTAGTGACCTTTATTCTTATATTTAACCACCGAATGGAACCGAAGTAGTTGATTTGACTACAAACTCAAAATTGATGTGTTAATTTAAGAAGAGAAAAAACAAAATTAAGTTTTTAACTAGTAAGTCCAATCAGTATCTGATCAATTTAGTGATTTTGGTTTCGGTCGGAGACTAAATAATAGAGGTCACTGAATAATAATTGTTTGATATGGTGAAAAAATATATGGTGGAGACATAGCATCAAACAACTATTGTTCAGTAACCTCTAATATTTAACCCCCGAGTGAAAGCAGATCATTTGAGCAGATCAAGTAATTTACTGGGCTATGAGCTGAAGAAAAGTTTTCAGTTTAAATTCATTGCTGGCGTTTCGTTTTGTACGTATGCACACGCATGCATGCATGTGCTATGCATGTGTGTGTGTGTACTATTATGATGCAAATATCTTACAATTCTCACTGGTGCGAACGAAGCTTCTAAAATGGACAGAGAGCATTCGAAATGTTGCTTTAGTATAATGGTTAGTATATCTGCCGAGTTTACAGTTGATGTGGGTTCGAGGCCCGCGAGCAACTTCCGACTTTTTCCATCCAGGGTTTTTTTTTACCCAATATTTTACATGCTATTATTTATAGCTTTAACTACTTCGAATTCCACCGTTAAAAACAAATTACTTATTTGTATGTATGTATGTATGTATGTGTATGTATGTATGTGTATGTGGGAGAATATACAAAAAATAACAACAGACGAGGACAGGTGGTGTAAATAACAAAAGTATATATTAGTATGACGCTCGGGAATACGGAAAGTCTTTGACGTTTCGAGCTACGCTCTTCAACAGAAAGAATACGGAGACAAGGAGAAAAACACGGAGAAAAAAAATTGAATAGTGTTCAGTCAACGGTCAATCATAATAATGGCCGATCATAACAATGGCTGACCGGAAGTTAGAAATTCTTATTTCAGGAGAGCTAAG